>NC_072412.2:91261124-91564682 GCF_028858775.2 Pan troglodytes | reverse complement strand
GTTCCCTTTGTGTGTAACCTGTTCTTTTTCTCTGGCCGACTTTAATTTTTTTTTTTAATAGTGTTGACCTTGGTCGGTCTGGTGACTATACTCCTTGGTGATGTTCATTTTTTATTGTATCTCACAAGTGTTCTTTGGATTTCTTGTATCTAGATGTCTACCTCCCTAGCAAGATTAGAGAAGCTTTTTGAATAATTCTCTCAAATATATTTTTCAGGTTTTTCACTTTTTCTTTTTCTGATCAGGAATGCCAATAATTTGTAGGTTTGGTCACTGTACACTATCCCATATTTTTTGAAAAAACTTTATTTTTTTAAATTCTATTTTTATTGTTTCTGTCTGAGTGTGTTGATTCAAAACACTAGTTTACAAAGTCTGAACTTGTTTGTTTTGCTTGGTCCAGTCTATTGATGAGCCATTTAATTGTATTTTGAAATTCCTTAAGTGAATTTTTCAACTCCAGAAGCTCTGATTGACTATGATTTAAGATATTTATCTCTTCCTTTATTTTCTGGATTGCTTTAGAAGTTTCTTCCTCTTGATTTTCAACCTTGTTTGGGATCTTATTAAGCTTCCTTGCAATTCATGTTTGATTTTTTAATGTCATTTCTAAATTTCCATTTTGGTTAGGGACTATTGTTGGAGGGCTAGTGCGATCTTTTGATGGTGTCACTACATTCAGATTTTTCATGGTCTCAGAATATTTGTACTGGTTGCTTCTCATCTGGAGATGCTGGCATTTGGAATTTTTTAAAAATTATTTTAATTTGAATAGGTTTTTTTTGTTTTTACTTCCTTCCGTATAATGTTATTATTATTTTCTTCATTTATCCCTTTTATCTTCCCTAGTGGGTGCAACTGCAGCAAATATTGGGTAAAGCCTTGGCTTTTCCTCTGTAGTCCTATGCGCTTCTTTTGGCAGGTTTTATATTTGACTGCAGTTTGACCTACGAGCCAGTAGATGGCATTTAATTGGTAGGGGACTGTTCCAGCCAATGTGGCTGGTTATAAACTTCATCCTTTTTAACCAGCAAAACCTCTCAGTTGCCTCAGGTAATGGGCTTCTTCATGGAACACACAGTGGTCTGAGCTCCCTGCTAAGTCCCAGGCTATGTGGGGCCATGAAGGGCGGTGCCTAATTGGGCAGCTCCACCTACATGTCCAGGATGGCAGGCACAGGCACCAGCAGCAAGGGAGAATCCAGTATGCACCACCAAGCCCCCAGATACTTGCCTAGGTGTGGAGCTGGGAAACCTCAGCTCTAAGTTCTCTGCACAGGGATAGAGGTGACCTAAACTTCTAATTTAAGAGAATGGGCTCTCCAGAAGCCTGGAGATCTGCCTGGGCATTTAGTAGAGAGGATCCTCCTGCACCAAGATATCCGCAAAGGGAAAGTGGGGTAACTGAGACTGCTGAACCAGGCAAGCAGGTTCTCCGAATGCCTGGAGATCTGCTTGGACATGTAGCAGAGAGGGCCCTTCTGCACCAGGATCTCAGCACAGGAAGAGTGGAATGACTCAGGCTTCTGATCCAGGTAAGCAGTGCTCCAAATGCTGGAGATCTGCCTGAGCATAGAGCAGAGAGGGCTCCCCCAACAAGGTCTCTGCAAAGGAGGGCTGGAGTGACTCAAGTTGTTGTACCAGGCAAACAGGTGCTCCAAATGCCTGGAGATCTGCCTGGGTGTGGAACAGAGACAGTCTGGCTGTATCAGTCTATGTCCAGGAAAGGTTGGGCAGCTCAGGCTGCTGAATCAGGTAAATGGTTGCTCTGAGTGCCTGGATGTCTGCCTCGGGGTGGAACAGAGAAGGCCTCACTGCATCATGATTTCAAGGGAGCAGAATTTGGCACCCAGGAAAGTCACATACAGATCAGTTCCAGGTTACCAAGCTGGCCATGGCTGCACATCTCACCACAGGAGAAACTATACTTGTAGGAGCTCTTCTTCTGCCCTACGCTTGTGAAGGGGGAAAGCGCAATTCCAGCCCCTGTTGCTGAGGTGGTTTCCACAGTTCTGCCTGCAGAGTCCTATAACCCTCTCCAGAGCAAGCACTCCAAACTCTGGATTGCAAAGGAATGACTGAACTTACATGCCTTTGGAATTAAAATGGTATCCTGCTCTCAGTCCTGGGTCTAGCAAAATGTTTGAATTTGCTGCAGGTTTATTTTCATCACAGTGTCTCAAAGCTTCTTCTCTGCTTAGTTCCTGGGCTTGGGATAAACAAACCGCTCTCCCCCGGCCTGGGTTGCTCAGATGCTCAGTGAAAAGGTGAGTTCTTTTATTAGTCAGGTTCTCTAGAGGGACAAGACTAATAGGATAGATGTATATATGAAAGGGAGTTTATTAAGGAGTATTGACTCACACAATCACAAAGGTGAAGTCCTACAATAGGCCATCTGCAAGCTGAAGAACAAGGAGGCCAACCCTAGTCCCAAAACCTCAAAAATAGGGAAGCCAACAGTGCAGCTTTCAGTCTTCGGCCAAAGGCCTGAGAGCCCCTGGCAAACCACTGGTATAATTTTAAGAGTTCAAAAGCTGAAGAACTTGAACTCTGATGTTCAAAGGCAGGAAGAACCCAGCACAGAAGAAAGATAAAGGCCAAAAGAATCAGCCAGTCTACTCTTTCCACATTCCTCTGCCTGCTTTTATCCTAGCCATATTGGCAGCTGATTAGATGGTACCCATCGAGATTGAGGGTGGGTCTGCCTCTCTCAGTCCACTGACTCAAATGTTAATCTCCTTTGGCAACACCCTCACAGATGCAGCCAGGAATAATACTTTGCATCCTTCAATCCAATCAAGTTGACACTCAATATTAACCATCATAGTCACAGAGGGAGGCTTTTAGCCTTGCTCACATACTAAAGCTTTATTCACTTTTATCAGCCAGATGCCATTACTGGGGCTGTTTGTTAACATTCTCTCTGGGATCTGGGGAATCCTTCACAATTCTGGTTGATTCCCATTTTCCTTCTCAAATTAAACTTCACAGAGAGGATTTTTATGTGCTATCTTGTTATTTCCAAGAGGCTGAGGCACATGGAAAGCATCTAATCTGCCATCTTGAAAAAAATTAATATTTTAATATTTTATTTTGTTAATAAATAGTTTCATTCTCAGCTTGTTTTAAGGGAATATCTTTTATATAATAAAATTTTGGTCCTTGTAATTACAACTAAGGCATTATGTTAACTAAGGAGAGCAGTAAAATAGTAATCCAAGGTTTTATCTTACTTTTCTCAATTTTTTTACTTGAATAGTATGGAGCAAAAGTTATTAAATTATTTTATTATTATAAAGTTTTATTAGAAAAATATTTTAAGTCATCCAGTGCATTCAAAAGCAAAAAGTTAGTATAAATATTACAATAATTAAATAGCGGTACTCATAGACGTTTGCTTCTGGTTTACATAACATACTGGGAGAAAATTAAACACATGCTGTGCTCTCATAAACAAAACAATTCCGGAAGATGTTGCCAATTTAGGAGAGAACACAAATACTCAAAGGCTTTAAATGTCACATTTAAAATCAGGTATTATAAACATTAACAAACTTAAAAGGAGAATCGTGTACATAGAACGTATTGTGTATAAGCTAATTAAAAAACACTTAAAAGAATTATAGAAAATGGCACGTTATTATAGATTCCAATTTTGACCACTGTACATTAACATAAGTATACAGATGTTCTCTACAAGTTTATTTAGAATAATTTTTAAAATATTAAAGATTTATATACAACAAAAAGCTATTGGGTAAATTTTAATTCTCCACATTTTAAATTGTTATCTACACTCTTTAAGGCTGTCTTTATCTATGAAAATAAAATGCATGAACAAAGGAGTGGTACAGCATAGGAAGACCTGTCATTTTCTTTGTTGTCTTATTTTACATTATAAAGTTTCTTTAGTAGAAAAACCAAAAATCAAGGTTTTTGTTCAACCAAACTGTAGATCTGTCAGGCTTCATCAGATTTTTTGTTTCCAAAAAGGATGTATTTCTTCCTTTGAAAGAATATGCCAGTATAGAATTATTACTTGCATCTGGATGTGAATCAATAGTAAGAAATCTGTCTCTATAGTCATTTTAAAACACAACACTAAAATAATAATTAAGATCTCATTTGAAACATTAGCACCTCTGTCTATGGCTATTCCACCCTGAATGCATCAGATCTCATCTACACATTAGCATATTTTTGTTTAGACATCTTTGTCCAAGATTTATTCTGGTGTGTTCTGGAATTCTAAAAGATGAATAGGTTTTCCACAGCCAAAAAGTAAAATTACTCATTTTGTGTAATATGAGATAGGTATATTTTAAAGATGTACATACAAACAACCTTTTCTAAGACTCTGAGATTTCTCATGGAAATAAATATTTATCTTTGTTTAAAATGATTTGTCCACATCATAGCCCAAACATCTTAGAAAAATCTAGCATAAAGCAAGATCAAAGTAAGTATTATAAATTAACAAGTAAAGGATAAGGGAGTGTATTAGTTCATTCTCATATAGTTATAAAGAACTACCCAAGAGTGGGTAATTTATAAGGAAAAGAGGTTTAATTGAATCACAGTTCTGCATGGTTGGGGATGCCTAAGGAAACATACAATCATGGCAGAAGAGGAAGAGTCATGTTTTTCATGGCAGCAGGCAAGCGAGAGCAAGTGCAAACACAGGAAAAACTATGATTTATAAAACCATTACATCTTGTGAGAATTCACTTACTATCATGAGAACGGGATGGGGGAAACTGCCCCCATAATCCAGTCTCTTCCCACCAGGTCTCTTCCTAAACCCTTGGGCATTACAATTCAAGTTGAGTTTTGGGTGGGGAAAAAAAGCATAACCATATCATTCCACTCCTGGCCCCTCCAAACCTCATGTCCTCACATTTCAAAATCAATCATGCCTTCCCAAAATTCCTCCCATGTCAACTAGCTTCAGCATTAATTTCAAAGTCCAATGTCTCATCTGAGACAAGACAAGTCCCTTTTGCCTATGAGCCTGTAAAATCAAAAACAAGTTAGTTACTTCCAAGATACAATGATGGTACAGGAATTGGATAAATGCTCCCATTCCAAATAAAATAAGTCTGTCAAAGAAAAGGGGTTACATTAAAATCTGAAAGTTCCAAAATAATCACCTTTGATTCCATGTCTTATATGCAGGTCATGCTGATGCAAAGGGTAGGCTCCCACAGCCTTGGACAGCTGCACTCCTATGGCTTTGCAGGGTACAGTCTCCCTCTCAGCTGCTTTCACAGTCTGGCATTGAGTGTCTGTGGCTTTTCTGGGAGCACAGTGCATGCTGTTATTGAATCTACCATTCTGGGGTCTGGAGGATGCTGGTCCTCTTCTCATAGCTCCACTAGGCAGTGCCCCAGTGGGGACTCTGTGTGGGAACACTGACCCTGCATTTTCCTTCTGCACTGTCCTAGCAGAGATTCTCCATGAGGGCTCTATCCCGCAGCAAATTTCTGCCTGGATATCTAGGCATTTTCATACATTCTCTGAAATCCAGGCAGAGGTTCCCAAACCTCAGTTCTTGACTTCTGTGCACCCACAGGCACAACACCACATGGAAGCCACCAGGGATTGGGGCTCACACCCTCTGAAGCAACAGCCTGAGTTCTATGCTGGCCCCTTTTAGCCAGGGCTGGGATGCAGGGTGCCAAGTCCCAAGGCTGCACAGAGCAGTAGTGAGGCTCTGGGCCTGGCCCAAGAAACCAGTTTTGCCTCCTAGACTTTTGGGCTTGTGATGGGAGGTGCTGTCATGAAGGCCTTTAACATGCCCTGGAGACATTTTTCCCATTGTCTTGGCTGTTAACATTCTGCTCCACATTACTCAAAAACATTTCTGCAGCTAGCTTGCATTCCTCCCCAGAAAATGCATTTTTCTTTTCTACTACATGGTCAGGCTGCAAATTTTCCTAACTTATATGCTCTGTTTCCCTTTTAAACATAAGTTCCAGTTTCAACCCATCTCTTTGTGAATGCATAAGACTGAAGACTTTGAAAATCAACCAGGTCACCTGGTAAATCCTTTGCTGCTTAGAAATTTCTTTCACCAGATACCCTAAATCACCTCTCTCAAGGTCGACGTTCCACATATTTCTAGGGCAAGGGCAAAAATGCCACCAGTCTCTTTGTTAAAGAATAGCATGAGTGACCTTTACTCCAATTCCCAATAAGTTCCTCATCTTCATCTGAGACCACCTCAGCCTGGACTGCATTGTTCACATCACTCTCAGCATTTTGGTCAAAACTATTTAATATGTCTCTAGAAAGTTCCAAGCTTTCCCATCTTCCTATCTTATCCTGAGCCCTCTAAACTGTTCTAACCTCTGCCCATTACCCAATTCCAAAGTTGCTTCAATATTTTCAAGTATCTTAGCAGTGCCCCACTCTCTGTGGTACCAATTTACTGTATTAGTCAGTTTTCACACTGCTATAAAAAACTGCCCAAGACTGAGTAGTTTATGAAGAAAAGAGGTTTAATTGACTCACAGTTCTACAAGGCTGGGGAGGCCTCAGGAAACTTAGAATTATGGCAGAAGGGGAAGAGGCATGTCTTACATGGTGGGGGTGAGAGAGAGCAGGAAAAACTACTATTTATGAAACCATCAAATCTCCTGAGAATTCATTCACTATCATGAGAACAGCGTGGGGGAAAACTGCCCCGATAATCCAGTCACTTCCCACCAGCTCTCTCCATAAACACCTGGGAATTACATTTCAAGATGAGATTTGAATGGGGGCAAAAAGCCTAACCATATCAGGCAGCATATCACAAAATAATTCATTAGTTATTGAGTTATAGACACCAAAATAAACTATGTATAGTTAAGCAAAAAACAATGTATTGTGAGAGTTACCCAGCGGCTGCACACAACATTTTCTGGGAACAGGTTAATAAATTTTAGAAATAGTTCAGAAACTAGCGTAGCTTCTGTTTCAGGCAAAATGTATTGTTCTCTAGTATTTTTTATAGTTTTTTTATTGAACAGTTTTCCTCTTGATTCTGAATTACTCTGCTTAGCATTTAAAATTTTAGATGATTTAATTATTGAGTAACTTGGGCCATATTCCTTAGTCTAGGTGAAGTGGACATCTGTTATTTTTGCCTACCCAGGATTTACTCAAAATGAATCATAGATCTAAATGTAAAATATAAAACTTCAAAACTCTTAGAATATTATAAAGGAGAAAAATGTGTTGACCTTGGGTACAACAAAGACCATTTAAAATACAACAAAAGTTTGATCAATGAAAGAAATAATTGATAAGCAGGACTTTATTGAAATTAAAAACTTCTCTGCAAAAATTAATAACTAGAATGAGGAAAAAAGCCACAAACTTGGAGAATGTATTTGCAAAAGACACATGAAGGGCTCTTATTCAAAATATACAAAGAACTCTTAATACTAAACAAAAAGAAAACAACAACAAAAAAAACCTGATTAAAAAAATGGGCCCAGAACACTAACAGACAGTTCACCAAAGATCTACAAATATTGAATAAGCATACAAAAAGTTGCTTCAGATCATATGTCATCAAGGAAATGAGAATCTAGCCAAGAATGAGATACCATTTACACACCAGTTAGAATGGGCAAAATTTAAAACACTGAGAACTCCAGATGCTGGCAAGGATGTGGAGCACCAGGAATTCTCACTTACTGCTGTTGGGGTTGTAAAATGATACAGCCACTTTAGAAACACAGTTTTGCAATTTCTTACAAAACCAAACATATTCTTACCATACAATACATCAATTATACCCCACAATATTTACCCAAAGAAGTTGAAAATTTTTACATAAAAATTATTCTCACAGATTGTTATGCAGCCTTATTCATAACTGCTAAAACTTGGAAGCAAACAACATCTATTTTAGTAGGTGAATGAATAAACTCTAGTACATCTAGACAATGGAATATCATTCAGTGCTAAAAATAAATAAGCTATCAAACCATGAAAAGACATGGAGAAACCTTAAATACATAGTACTAAATGAAAGTAGCTAATCTGGAAAAGGCTGAATGCTGTATTATTTAAACTATATGACATTCTGGAAAAGACAAAACTTCAAAGATGGTTAAAAAAAAAAATCAATGTTTGCCAGGAATTGTGGCAAGGGGGAGTAGGCAGAGCACAGACTATTTTTATGATATGTAAAACATTCTATGTGATATTATCATGGATGATACATATCATTATTCATTTCTCCAAACCCATAGAGTGTGCAACACCAAGAATCAACCGTAATGTAAACTATGAACTTTGGGTGATAATGATTTGTCAATGTAGGTTCTTCAGTTACAACAAATGTGCCACTATGTGGGGTGTGTTATTAATGAGGGAATGTGCTCATGAGAAGCACAGGGTAAATGGGCTATCTCTTTACCTTTCAATGTTTGTTTTCAATAAAACTGCTCTATGAAAATAAAGTTTACGAATACTTTAAAAAAGAAATTAGCATTCATCTGTTGAATTTTCATCCTTTGACATTACTTTCATGCTGTCATTTGATTGCTTTATTTCATTGCCCAAATTGAGATAATCATAAATACATCTCCAAAAAATCCTATAGATATCATAGCCAACAAATATGGAAAATAAAGCATATTTCAAATGTAAAGTCATCACATGTATGAAACACTTACTGCTGATCATAATTATAGCTTGAACTCTAGACAAGCATTTGAATGGCATATTTTAATTCACTCATGTCAAAAGGACAATGCATCAATTTAAAACATAAAACTGAAACAGATAGCTGGATTAGCCAAATGCTTAACCTCTTAGGGAATATATTATATATCTATTCAGCAGAGCCACATTTAGCATTAGAATAGAAAACAGCATAAAATATCCACTAGATTAAGAATTTGAAATTTTATTATTGGTTTCTTTATTGTAATTGTACAGCAAGCATTATAATATATAACTGAATAAGGCTTCTACCCACAGTACTACTGTGCTGATTTCTTTAATAACTAGAGTGCTGATTTCTTTAATAACTAAATAGCTAATAACTGGAAATAATTTTAGAATACAAATACAAATGTTATACGATCTGAAGACTTGAAAAATAATTATGCATAGAGAAAATTAAAATAAAAATTTAAAAATTCTACACAGAAGTTAAAAACCCAAAATAAACAAAATGTTTGCTTTGGTAACTTATAAGAGAAAAATATTTACTTAAAACTAATTAGAATACATTGATAATCATTATAAAGAAATCATTATGCAACGGATAATTTAACAAGAGGGTTTCAAATGCCTCAATTTATATGTTAAAGAAAATTGAATCTGTTTTTCCCAAAATTGTTTTGATTTGCTCCTTTTTTACATACATGACTTCTACTGCTCTTTGGTAGATGTTGTTTCAAAACAGTTTTCTTGGTCGTATGTTTGAAAATCTGGTTAAATAATGTTAAGTAAATTCCCACAATCTTTATCCAATTAATGATTCAAAGATGCGATAACATATATATATATACTTTCAATATATATATATATAACAAATATAATATACTTTCCAAAATCAATTGCTACATTAATTTTTTATAGAAATTCTACCTGAAATAGTAATAAAAGATGTCTGCTTTGGGAAGACATGTACAATCTTGATTTTATGGCAATCTAAGATACATGTATTATTATATTTTAAATGTTTATATATGTCATTCAAAGTCTAGTGCATTTATATCCTTATTATGTCTCTGATATATTAATAAATACAAGAAAATACTTATCCAAGAGCAATAGTAGATATTTACATTGAAAGGCTACTACTCATTACTATGGAATAAAGTAATGCTACGTGTAGCTAATTCTCATTATTTGCAGGAGTTATGTTTTATAAAATCGCTACAAACACTGGATTTGTGAATACTGAGCTGTTGCATCTTGAGAAAATACAAGATTAGGCCCCTGCAAGCCTCTGGTCACATTTTGTCAAACAAAATGTTATTTGCATTAGGATATGTTTGATTGCCAATATGTTTTTAAAACAAGCCAGTCTCATCAGTGTGGAAAACCTGCTGTTCCATACATTTTTCCTGTATAGCACTTAGCAGGTATTTTAAAATTCCTCCCCAGCCTACTTATCTGCACCTGCAAGTTTAACTCTTTTTTTGTGCCCTATTCCCTTTCTAGATGTGTGAGCCAGCCAGCTTTCAAAAGTGTTCAACATTTTTTCGTGACTCCAGGTCTCATTACTACAAATGTCTTTGGATTTTGGTCTTACTATACTTAAAAAAAAAAAAAAAAAGGTTATCATTCTCATGAATCCACAAATGTAGCCATTTCTTCAGTTTTTACATAGCTTCAAAACATATTATACATGTGACTTCAGACTTTACAGAACAGCCTTACATACAGATTGACAACTTTTCCCTTTCATGAATGTTTTCTATTGTTGGTTCATAATACTGAACTGAAACACAGCATAAGTCATGCCTGAACAGATGTTATCTAGCAAACTTTTATTTTCCATAAGACATCTCACAGCATTCTTGTGAGATATCTTAGAAACATTAGACATCTCTTCAACACCATGCTGGATGGTCATCGTGAAGAGTGAAATAACCAACAAAAGAACAATGTGCATAGTGGGAAACTAAATGAACCATAAAGAACCACTTGTATACAGCATGGGACTTGAACCAGAAGTCAGAATGCCACATTGTTCTACCTGAACTATGAAGATTCATGTTAAGTAACTCAAATTTTTGGCAGCTCTGTGAATGTCTGTGAATGATTTTGAAGTGTCCTAATTATTAATATTAGGGTTAGAATTCACTTTTAGCAAGTAGGAAAGTTTACAAATGCAGGATACATCAATAATGAATATCAGCTCTTCAAAATACATGCCTATAAATTAAATCTTACTCTGATCAGAATTACCCATTGGAAGGAGAGGTCTGAGCCATGATCAGTCTCTTAAAAATATTTCATCAAAAACAGAGACATTTCTCTTTATATTATAAAGTTCTTATATATGGCCATTACGAACTCAAGTACTATTTGGAGAATGTACTTGTCAATAGATCAATTTCTGCCTGAAGTTATAAATAAAAGTATTCTACACTTGTTTTGGCTCAGATTGTTTAGTATTTTACTTAATCACTTAGTGGCTTAAAAATCATTTAATACACCATTTTTAAAAATTTAGAATTTCTGAAATTAAGAAATGGACTACAAAGTAGATTTTTATTTGAGAAATAAATGTGTCTTTAAAATTAAACCACATAGAAGCAAGTGGGATAATATATTTTAAAAAATTAAAGGTACACATAGATAAAAAAACAACTTAAAATTATCTAGCAGCAATTGCTACTCAATCAGACAGTCATCCTTTGCATGACCTGTGAAATAAAGTGTGTTATCACTGAAATGACAAGAGACATAAAACTGGAAGATTTTCAAACTATACATATAACTAAAATTGTGGTAGAAAAATATGAAATAAATAAGAATTGTAAAATGCATACTTAATGTGAAAAATAACTAGACACTATGAAAAACAATATAGGACTTTCTCAAAATTTAGAAATAGAACTGCTAAATGATCTAGCAATCCTACTTCTGGATATTTATCCAAATGAATTGAAAACAGAATCTCAAAGAGATAATTGCACTCCCATATTTACTGTAACATTATTCACAGTAGCCAAGATACGGCATTAATCTAAGTGTCCATCAATGGATGAATGGATAAAGAAAATGTTACACACACACACACACACACACACACACACACACACAATAGTATATCACTCAGCCATAAAAAAGAAGAGAATCATGTCATTTGTAACAACATCAATGAACAGGAGGACTTTATGCTAAGTGAAATAAACCAAGCACAGAAAGACAAATACCACATTATCTCAGTTATATGTGGAATCTAAAAATGTCAGACTCATAGAAGCAGAGAATAGAATGGTGGTGATCAAAGATTGTGGGATGGAGAAAATGGATAGATGTTTGTCAAAGGATGCAACTTTCTGTTACATGATGAATAAGTTCTGAGGATTTAATGCACAACATGTTGACTATAGTTAATGAAACTCTATTGTAACCTGAAATTTGCTGAGAGTAGGTATTTACTGTCTCTACAACACAAGAAAAAAATGGTAACTATGTGAGTTGTTGAAGTGTTAATTAATTTGATTGTGATAATCACTTCACAACAAACACATACATGAAATTATTATGAAATACACCTTAAATATATATAATATTTGTTTGTCAATTATGCATCAGTAAAGGTGAGGGGATGGGAGAAAATACAAACTATTTTTTTTTTTTTTGAGACGGAGTCTTGCTCTGTCACCCAGGCTGGAGTGCAGTGGCGCAATCTCGGCTCACTACAAGCTCCGCCTCCCGGGTTCACGCCATTCTCCTGCCTTAGCCTCCCGAGTAGCTGGGACTACAGACGCCTGCCACCACGCCAGGCTAATTTTTGTATTTTTTTAAGTAGAGATGGGGTTTCACCGTGTTAGCCAGGATGGACTCGATCTCCTGACCATGTGATCCACCCATCTTGGCCTCCCAAAGTGCTGGGATTACAGGCGTGAGCCACCGTGCCCGGCCCCAAATTTTTTTTAAAAAAGAAATCAGTAGAGTGAGAGAAATAAATTGAGTCAAGATCCAATTTACACAATTACCCTTCTATCATTTACTGGTGTATGAGTCACAAGTGAAACTCATCAATGTAAACACGCACATATGAACATATCCAATTATGAGATACATACTATCTGAAGTCTTTCAATCTATATGCCTGAGAATCTGTCTTTGTACAGTTCAAAGTCTCCAAATGACCACAAGAGCAATCTTCATTGATCAATTTCCTTTTCCCTATACAAGCTCACTCTAACAGCAATATTAGAGTGGAATAGGGAATTTGCCTCTTTGCTTACTATTTATTTTGTATCATATTTAATAAACCAGCATTTGAGAACATCCTTCTTTGTATCAGTTCATTTTATAAATTATTATTATTCTATTAAAGTACTCTTTATTACCTCTGTAAAATATAAACTGAAAATTATTTCAAAACACGTCTCATGTTTTAAAAATTTTATAATTTTTAAGGTCTAATTTTCAATGAATATTGAGAGAGCTGGAAAAAAGGATCTAATCAATTCCTTGCTGATTTATAACTTTTCAAAACAAGCACATTTCATGAACTTTAATAATCTTAGGAACAGAAGGAATTTTAAGTATAATCTATATCACCTCCCTCATTTTATTAATTAGGACATTGAAGTTAGAGAGGGTGAATACATTAGTTAATATTCAATGTATCATATTATTAAGTTTTCTTAAAACTTATCACACTAGAAATTAATGACTTTAAAACAAAGTCAAAGGTGAAAGGACTGGCATCATGTAGGCAAATTTAAATCGGCTGAAAATCAGGAAGAAATATTAAGTCAATATTTAAAGATTACTTCAAGAATTTAATTATGAGGATATATTATATAAACTTATACATAGTCCCAAATGGAATTGAATATGCAATTGTTTTCTGACATTATATAGGGAATAAGTAATTGAAGAAAGTTTTCAAGACAACCATAATCTATTTTTGGAGAGACATTCAATTTCAGTTTAATCAAGAATATACTTATGAATTAGACACTTTTTAAGATAGCATATGGCATTTTGCAATTCATGATCTAATACTTATCTCTTTCCAGGCTTTTAGATTTTCTTTGTCAATTAAATGAGAAGCCTTTTAGATTACATTTATAAATCCTTATGTCTATAGTTAAAGGCTCTTCTTTTCTTAAGGTGTCACAAGAATCCCTCATGCGCTTGACATCTATTGATCTCATCTACTTAATGGTTTTCTTTTCTGCTATAAATCTATGTCCTGGTCTTTTTTCAAAATGGTAATGACTCTCTCAATTTTCTTTTATCTTGAATAGAATTGACTGTGACATTTTAACATTCAAGCTAAACAGGAATATAATTAGAAATCATTTTAGTTACTCTCAAGTAAGTTACCCTGATTTTTTATAGGTATAACTATATAAACTTTTCAGAAAGTGTAACCAAATATTTGAGAAAGGATAAATATACATTTACTTTGGGCTAGGGAGTGCTAACTGTGATAACATATATTCATATCCCGTGAGTCTGTACTTGAACCCACAACCTCTTCTTTAAAAATCCCTGTACTTAACTCTCTCATTCAAACAAAGTTCCAATATTTCATTCCGGATTAAGAAGGAACAAGAGATTGAATTTTAATCAATACTAATGGCACTATTTGGTAGATAGACCAAAACACCTTCCTACCCAACTTAGGGACTTCAAAACCAGAGAGAGGATTTAGGAGACTGGGAGAAATTTCTTCAGTTATTAGAACAGGAGTTATCCCAAGGTGAATGGGGAGAAGCTAAGAAGCAAGTGATTAAACATAAAGAGAAAGCCTAACAGTTATCTTTGGTTTTTGTTTTAATATTTGTAAAATAAAAATAACATTCAGGGAAGACTAGGAAAGAAAAGGAACATACCGAGGCTTATCCAACCAACATTGCAAGCTTTTTTGCCAATTTCATCAGAATGCTAATGGTTAAGGGTGCATAGCTAACCAGCTGAAGGGATTTGTTTTGTGCTGTTGTTTTGTTTCTGTTTTTTAAATTTTTTAAAAATGTGCTTTGTAGATTACAGGAGTGGAAGGATATGTATCTATCTCACTGGTTGCTTCTGTAACCCTTGACCTCCTCTGTTCCTTTTTACCCCTACTGCTCAAGAAAATGGCTTCTTTCACTATCCCTTCCGTAAAGGTTGTCCCTTATCTTTCTTTTTCAGGAGTTAACATCTACTCTTCTACTTTTTCTACACCTCAAATGATAAAATTGTTGCTAAAAAGAAAAAGAAATAAATAAGATATGGGAGAAAGATGAAAATCAAAATCCTAGGGTTTAATATTTTCAATATTATCTCCATTATTCATGACTCTACCCTTCCTTGAACATATATTCTTTAAGATAGAATTGATTACCTGGGCATAACACACACAGAGTATGGAACAAAACCAGCACTTCACAAAACTAACAAACTAATGGGAATAAATTTAAAATAAGACAAATATACAGTCACATGGTAAATTTATAGCTTTTATATTTTAATTTCAACAAATAAAAGCTTGTTTGTTTTTCGCCCTATGTAAATGCTATTTTACAACAAGATTTACCCATTTTTAGAAAATGATTCTAAAAGTATAAATGGTTGCAATTCAAAATTTAATAACAAAATAAATCAAAGTAATTGCTATAATTTAATAATATGATAGCAATAAATAAATTGTCTTTGCAGACAAGCATAAGGACACAAAAATGATTGAAATTTTATTGTATGTCCTCCAAAATAAATAACTACATTAAAATTTGGGGAGATATTTATCAAACGTAAGGGTCAGATACACCTGAAGGATATCTAGCTCTTTTTACATAATTTGATAGTAGATCATGCAATTCAAATTTAAGCTTTACAGTGGAACTTCCATGCAAAGCATTAAAATTGATATTTTGACAACATAAAATCTTGTCCACATTTTATAGTCTCTTAATAAAAATTTGAGAACCTGCCAAGGCCAAGATTTTGCCTTTCTTAGGGAGATAAATGTCTTAATAAAACTCCCTTTCACCTTCATCTTAATTTTACATGTATGCCTGATACTCCGTTTGAATGCAAAGTTCTGCATTATATAAACTGCATTATTTAACTGCATCTATAAAGTCTGATTTTCTAATTCGTGATACTCTGCTAATTGCTGTAACTAGTAATAATTAGATAATGCTCTAGAAACTATATATTTAAAAATTAAATTAAAGAACTAAACAAAATTAATAGTGAGTTACATGTAGATGTCTTTAAACTCATTGTGCTAATTGTATGTCTTCAGTTTATTAATAAGCTGTAACACCCAAATAAAATAAATAATTGACCCTGGAAAAATACAGGATTGAACTGCATGGTTCCAATTACACATAAATTTTCTTCTGTCTTTGCCACCCCTGACACAGCAAGACCAACCCTTTCTCTTCCTCCTCCTTATCAGCCTTCTAAATGTGAGGATGATAAGGATGGAGATCTTTATGATGGTACATTTCTATTTAATGACTAGTAAATATATTTTTTCTTCCTTATGATTTTCTTAATAACATTTTCTCTTCTTAGCTTAGTTTATTGTAAGAGTAAAGTATATAATACAGTTGACTTTGAACAACATGAGTTTGAACTGTATGGGTCCATTTACACATGGAGTTTTTTCATTAAATATATTTGAAAAGTTTTTGAAGATTTGCAAAAATTGGAAAAAACTCACAGTTGAACAATGTGACATAAAATATTAAAACAATAAAAGGTAGTTATTAATCCATAAAATATATGTAGATTCCAGTCTATTTCATGATTTACTACAATGAAACATATACAAATCTATCATTAAAAGTTAAAATTTATCAAAGCTTATGCACACAAACACTTACCGACTGTACTTGACACCATTCTCAGACAAGAGAAATTTAAACAGAGGTAAAAACTCTGTATTAAATTATAACTGCATAAAAGTAACTCTAGTATGTATTGTGCTACTGTAATAATTTTATAGCTACTTCCTGTTGCTATGGTGGTGAACTCAAGCGTTTCAAAAATCTGCTTAAAATGCTGTGTGAATCTCACCATCTCCACGTGAGCAGTTCATGTCCTCCGTAAATTGGGTATGGCAGTAAAATGCGATCTCTCACAGTTTCAAGTATTTTTCACTATTTTTAGTATAATACCATGAACCTCGAATAACACCATGGGACAAAATGCCATTAATGATTCTGGAAGTGCTCTCAAAAAGCACAAAAAAAGTTGAATTGCTTGATGTGTACTGTAGACTGAGGTCTGCAGCTGCTTTTGCCCACCATTTCAGATAGAACGTATATTTTATAAATAGATGAAATAAACCTACAGTATTGATAAATACCATACAGTTCAGTAAATGTATTTTCTCTCCTTCATGATTTTCCCAATAATATTTTCTTTTCTCTAGCTTCATTTACTGAAAGAACACAGCATATAATAGAGATAACATACAAAATATGTTATCAACTATGTTATCAGTAAGGCTTATGATTAACAACAGGCCATTAGTAGTTAAGTTTTGAGGGTGTCTGAAGCTATACATAAATTTTCTACTATGTGGGGGTTTGGCACCCCAACTCCTGCATTGCTCAAAGGTTACCTGCAGTTAGATTTGTGTTTAGAATCATGCCGACTTATGTATTAGTCTGTTTTCACACTGCTATAAAGATTCTACCTGAGACTGGGTAATTTATGAAGAAAAGAGGTTTCATTGACTCACAGTTGCACATGGCTTGGGAGACCTCAAGAAACTTACAATCATGGTGGAAGGCAAAGAGAAAGCAAGGCACATCTTACATGGCAGCAGGAGAGAGAGAGACAGAGAGAGGAAAGGGAAGTGCCACACCTTTAAACCATCAGATCGCATGAGAAATGACTCACTATCACAAGAAGAGCGTGGAGAAAACTACCCCCATGATCCAATCACTTCCCACTAGGTCCCTCCCTTGACACATGGGGATTACAATTTGAGATGAGATTTGGGTAGGGACACAGAGCCAAATCATATCAACATATTTATAGCTTTTAAATCCACTCGAATTTTTTAACACTAAGTTCTTTTAGATGGTTCTATGAATAATATCATGGGGAATAAAAAGTAGAAGCAACTTTTTTCCTGCCTACCCCAAATTAATTAAAATATTAGAGATTAGAGGAGACTATGTGAGTATAGTTGATCAGATTGTTATAAAGAAACATTAATTTTATGTTTTGATGGGGTTAAAAATCCTTCAGATCCACTGCTTTTTGTACCCATTTATCACCAGCCCTCAACATACATTCACACACATCCAAGGTAAAAGTCAAATAATAAGGGTAATTAAAGTTACATGAGGGAAGAACGCTGCATTGCATAGTTTCTGGTATAAATGTACTCCCTAGCTCCTCGGAATGCTTAGCACAAAGATATGTTCAATAAATATTTGTTGAGTGAATAAATGACTGAAGGGCTTGCTCTGAATGGTGGTTTTGATAATGCACTGCTGAGGTGTTTAACTGATTAATTATATGTGTAAATTATTCATTTTCAAAGAAACAAGTGATAGCATACTTAGTTTCTTATGTTAAGTAATTTGAGTTCAATTTATGCTATTGCTGAAATACATTAATTGGTCCTTAATAGTTTGCAAAGCTTTATTCTACAAAATGATTGTCATTAGCTATAGAAGGGTTAAAAAGCATTGTTATATCAAGGATTTCCAGAAGTAGTGATTGTGTGCACATATAGAATTTTCCCATATAAAATCATAGAACAATGAACAGTTATTTCATTAATGTATGTTTAATAAGCTAATTAGTTCATATATTTCACAGTAATTTTTAACTAACATTTATGTTTTCTAATTTTAAGGCAAAGGATATGGAATAAAATACTCTTTAGACCCATGTTTTAAAGTCCTAGTCTCATTTGATTACAAAAATATATAGCCTCATTTATTTTACTTCTTCCTTTGCAGCATTAAAAAAAAATTGTGCTATGATACGATTAAAAAATATATTGGAAATTCATTCTCCCACTCTTATTTTTATAATACATATTGGTTAAAGCCTAGATTGCTATTGCTATGTATTACCATGCTTTGAGTAAAAATAAATGTGTTCTGAGATACTGTAATATCTACTGTAAAAATACACATGCCTTTAAGAACAGGTGACATTTAATGAGGTGCATGTTCAACTGGATTATTCATGGAGACTAATGTCAGATGCTGTTATTTAGTGTCTTCTGATATTGGAATTATGAAATCGGTGATGTTTTAATAGGCTATCAACTTCCAACAACCAGATATAACCATTGTAATGGCTCAAACATATTAGCCTGAAATACCTCTTTCCCTAGTTAGATGCTGCCCTCTAAAGATGATCTCAAATCATTTTCACTAGAAATCAGTTTTAAAAAACATGTTTGTGTCTCTATATACAACAGATTATTTTCTGCTTTGAACATAGTCTCATAATTATAAATAGAACTTTAATTTTTTAAAATTCTATATGAATACAGATCAATTTATTACTTTAAATGTTTTTCTAATGATTTTGTTATTAGCAAGCTAAAATATTTTCTTTTATTTAATATAAGACATTAAACAAAGGTCTCTTTTGAGAAAAAATCAGAATGAATTGAGTGAATCATTAATAGTGTGATATATAGAAATTAATATGGAGTTTGTATTATGGAAGCTAGATATGTGATGTATGTAAATTATTAAAATTATACCTTGATATATTTTCTGACAAAGTTTTTGGAAAATATATAAAATTATTTAAATACTTTTGGCATCAGAGTAAATATATGTTCATTGTTTAAAATGAACATATATTGGTCAAAAGGTTTAATTGAGGGACATAGTATTGAGTAAAAACCAAATGAGCTAATTTCACAAAAGGATTTTATTCCAGTAAGCTATGAATTATTTAAGGGTAAATAATTTCATTTTATGCCTTTTAAAACGCCAACTTATAGAACAATACTTAATTTAATTATATAGTAGCATATTTAATTCGGTTATAAATTACTCTTAAGGTCTAGGTTTAATTTTGTATCATTTTGATTAAGATAACTTTTTAATGTTAATATATAGTTTTAATTTCAAGAAAATTAATTTGATCATTTTGCAACTTTTGAATAAATATTGTGAAAAAGCATTTTACCATCCTTTAACTGATTATGAGAAATATCATTTATTCAATAAATTTTATCCACAAAATATATAACAAGGAAACCATAGATTTAGGAGACCGGTTGATTATTGCCATAAACCTCTTCTATAATATTATAGAAAAAATAATTTTAATTAGTTAGCAAGCAAACAATATAAGATAATGTACTTGCAGATCTATAGTGAAATGTGTGTTCTCTATAGGAACATTTATGAAATTAACATGGATTTTTTACTAATTCAATGAATTGTACATTCAACTTTATGATGTGTGGAGTATTTTACAGTTGTTAGTAATAATGTCATGTTATGCATTTATGACACACATTAAGGAAAAGAGATTTGAGTGACCAAAATCCACATTCAGGTTACTTAACAAATTTGATTATGTTTTCTAGAATCAAGTCTTGAATTATTAATCTTATCTACCCAAATAAATTAGAGAAATTATATTTAGAACTTGGTAAAATAAAGAGAAAGAGTTATAAATATATACTAATTTAAATGTAAACTTTTTGTGTGTTTGTTTGTTTTATCATACAGTGTCACTTTGTTGCCCAGGCTGGAATGCAGTGGCACAATCTCAGCACACAGTAACCTCTGGCTCCTGAGTTCAAACCATTCTCGTGCCTCAGCCTCCCGAGTAGCTGGGACGAGAGGCAAGTGCACCAACACCAGCTAATTTTTAGTAGAGACAGGTTTCGCCATGTTGGCCAGGCTGATCTTGAACTCTTGTCCTCAAGTAATCTGCCCGCCTCAGCCTCCCAAAGTGCTGGGATTACAAGCACGAGCCACCGTGCCTGGCCTAAATGTAATCTCTTTAAACTTAAATTTTATCATCCTTTTATTGGTGTATAAAGGTAAAAAGAGTAATTCTGGCAAAGGTAAAAATTTAATGAATTTGTACCTTATGTCAACACTGAGAAATATAAGTTAAATAAAAATTTATTCTGGGTCTAAACAAAAATTTTAAGAGAAATAAAAAAGGCTAAATGTATTAATTTATTATAAAATGTTGCTTTCCTTTAACTATTTTGACTATCATTATGCAACCCAGTAAAGTCCTTCTTTTCTCCCCCTCCCTCTCACTAGCTTCCTCTCCTCTCTATCTTCTTTACTGTATACACCAAACACTACTGTGAAAAACTGAATGGTCTCCATGAAGCTTAATGCAGCTTTTTGGTCATTCCATGTCCATTTATGGCTGTACATTGAAAAACCAAATGTGTATTAATCTGCTAGTCTCATAACCATCTAATAAGTGTTTTGAAATTCTGCAAAGTCTTTCTAGTCTTCAGACGTCTCAGTGAAAACGACATGCCAGAAACTTGAAATACATCATGCTAGCTATTCTTTTCTAGAAATAAATAAACACGAACAAAAACAGAGAAAAAAAGATTAGATATTTTTTAAATTATACTTTTCAGAATTGAAATAGATATTTGTGTTCCAAAAATATTTACAACATAAAACCATCATTTTAAATGAATATTTATAATAATAGGTCAACAAAATACTTAATACATTTAGACAATTTCACTGATCTATTATAAATATATATATTGAATATTTTACTAATTTAATATGATTTAGTATGCCTAAATACATATGACAGCATACGTTTTAGCCTGTGTGTATTATGCAAAATATATGCTGTAATGTACATTTGTATAAAATATAGATCAATATACAACATACATTTGCTCAACACTTTATAACTTACAACAAACCAAGCATACATTACTCATTTTATTTCTCCAATAATATGTTTCCCAATATCCTCATTTTTTTAGGTGCAAAGACTAATACACAACAAGTCTCAGTGACGTGTTAACATTTATCAGATGTTAAAAATATATATCTAGAAAAGAAAATCCCATTGACTTTCTTTAACTTCTCCCCAGAGAAAATAATGAGTTATTTCTCTCATATTTTTGTTACAAGCATATTTTAGAATATATGTTTTTTATCCATTAAATAAAATCAGCAATTCAAAAAATATTTAATTTTTATACAAGCCAAACTCTTTAGTTGTACTTCTGGTATGCCTGAATGATATAGTCCAATTTCTGTCTTCATTAAAATCCTTATCTAAGAAACATTATTAGAATAGTAAAGTACGGTTATTCTTTCCAATCTATGAAGAATAAGGAGGTACGGTATGAAAGTGTTAGGGATGAGATTACTTTAAGATCAAAAAAAAAAGAACCTCAGACAGCTCATAATAGATTGGCTCTAAATCGAAGCAGGCAGAAAGCTAAAAACAGACCCAAGATTGATTCAGCTGTAGAATTAACTGCAAGATAAAAACAAGAAAATAATACTAATTTTTGTAAAGCTTAGAAAAAGGTCATAGGACTTTTGTACATTCCTGAATACTGATCAATTTTTATCTATTTGTGAAAAGACAATTTAAAAAGCAGCAATGTAATAACATTACTCGGACTACTGAAATCATTTTACAGATAAACAATATGACCTTATGGATTGTTTTAAATTTCAAATTTCTATAAATCCATCATGCTTATTTAAAATTTGACATTATATATTTTAATTAGAATACTCAGTGTAGTTTCAAAAACCTCCAATGAATAATGAAGAACTGATAATATTATTATTTCACAATAGATAATAGTGAATAGCTAGTGATAATAATGAGATTTAGTTCACATGAATATATTAAAGTATCCCTTTATTCAAATGACAAATAATTATGTTTGTCTATAAGGTCTAGAATGTAAATAAGAGAGGTAAAAAAACACACACACACACACATGAAAACTGTTTTCTCATAGACTTTGCATGCCGGTGGGGAGACAAAAACATTAAACTAATTAAGACCTGTATTTTGTTAGATGATGACATAAAGTATGAATGAAAATTGTAAAAGCAGATGGTAACAGCCAGTACAAGGGTGACTGCAATTTTAAATAACACAGCCAAACAAAGCCTCACTTAGAAGATAAAATGAAAATCAAACACGCAAACAAAAAAAGCAGATCACAAGAAAATATTTATAAAACATATTTTACAGAAACCTCTTACACCTCAATACGAAGATAAACAGTACAATCAAATATAGGCAAATGACATAAAGGGACATCTCACAAATGAACTTAAACAAATAATAATGACATGAAAAGATACCCAATATCATTAGTCAACAGGGAACTAGAAATCAAAACAACAGTAAGATGCCATTTTACATGCTCTAGAATGGCTATAAGACACACAGAAAAAATGTTGTATGGATATAAAGAAAAAGGAATCCTCATCCATTGCTGATAGGAATGTAAAACGATGCAGCCACTTTCTGTAACATTCAGTTTCTTAAAGAGTTAAACGTGAAACTACCATACAACCCAGCAGCTCCAATTCTAGGTAGGAACCTAAGAGGAAAAAAAAGCATATGTCCACACAATGTGTACATGGATGTTCATAGGAGTAGTATTTATAGTAGCCAAAACGTGGAAAGAACCTTACTGTTCACCAATTGTTGAATTAACAGAAAAAGTGTGATATATGCATACAATGGAGTACTGTTTAGGAAAAGGGATGAGCTACCGATGAATAATATTTCATGGAAGAACCTCAAAAATCGTATGCAAAGTGAAAAAAGTAAGGCACAACAGTCGGTATGGTGCAATCTTATTTTACATGAAATGCCCAGAAAAGGCAAATTTACAGATATAGAAAGTAGATTAGTGGTTTCCTGGGGCTGGGTTGGGAATAGGGAGTAATTCTCAATGGGAATGAGGGATACTCATTGCAGGTTATCTTATTGGAAAATGAAAATGTTCTAAAAGTCATTTACGATGATAAATTTACCATTTAGAAAAAGTGAACTGCACACTTGAAACAAATGAATTTCATTATATATAAAGTATATCAGGAAAGTTGTGTTTGAAAAAAGCCTGAGGGCCGGGTGCGGTGGCTCACGCCTGTAATCCCAGCACTTTGGGAGGCCGAGACAGGCAGATCACCTGAGGTCAGGAGTTCAAGACCAGCCTGGCCAACATGGTGAAACCTCGTCTCTATTAAAAATACAAAAATTAGCTGGACGTGGTGGCACATGACTGTAATCCCAGCTACTAGGAAGGCTGAGGCAGGAGAATCACTTGAACCTGGGAGGAGGAGGTTGCAGTGAGCAGAGATCTCACCACTGCACACCAGCCTGGGTGACAAGAGTGAAACTCCATCTCAAAAAAAAATAAAATAAAAAGCCTGAGGATTATCTAGCATAGAGGAATAGACCTGCCTTGTACAATATAGTGCCCTTTAGTCATGTTACTATTTAAATTAAATACAATTAATTAGTTTTCTCAATGACATTAGCACATTTCAAGTGTTCAATAGCCATATGTGGCTAGAGGCTATGCTATAGGCAATACAAATACAGGACATTTTTATGACTGAGGTAACTCTTATTAGCTAGTGCTATTAGGGAGACCAAGGGGACAATGGTGAAGTGAGCTAGTGATTAGATTCAAAATATAATCTGAATACAGAATATGTGATGCATTGTTTATAAGCATGAGACGAGATTGGTGTCAAGCAAAACTCAAAGTTTTGGCTTAAGGTAAAGGGAGAATGGAGTTGCTATAAACTGAAATTGGGAAGACAATAGAGGAACAGATTGAGGATAGAGCATTAGGTTATAAATTTGTCTTTGGTCATATACATTTTAAAATACCTATTAGATATCCAAAAATATAAAGATCAATTAGGTAGATAAATAATGTCTGGAGTTCACAGGTGATATCAGAACTGAGTCCAAAGGCACCCAGTTTGAAGTAATTTGGAAGATTAGAAGTAACTAGCAATATAGACTGACAAGGGAAATCAATAAGAAAGAACTTTAGAAGGCATAGGGTTCTGGAAACCAATAAAAGACATACGTCTAGGAGGAGAGATTCATGGGCTGTAGCAAATGCTCCAGAAAGGTTAACAGAAGTAAGTACTGAGACACACGTTTTAAATTCAGCAACATTGGTGATATTGCAAAAATAGTTCCTGCATAGTGTTAGCATGAAACGCTGCTAGTAATCCATGAGAGAGTAGGAAGGAAAAGACTAGAGGAAGAAAATGTACAGTCCTTCTAGGAGAAGAGTAATATAGTAGTTAGAGAGAGAAAGTATGATCAAGAAAGTCATGTTTAACACGAGAAAAAAAAAGTCTATATGTTGATGCGAAAGATCAAGTGTGGAGGGAGCAAGAGAGGACAACTGCTGATCTAATGCTCTTGAATAAGAGAGTAGGGAACAATAATATACAAGTGAGAGTGTTAGCTAGTTGTATGAGTTTGAGTAGCCCATGCATAGTGAACAAACTAAGTATATGGTCAAGATGCAGATATCTGAGAATATTTGCTGGTTGTACTGTGGTGCTAGTGAGCGTTCACTTCGACTTACTTCTCTTGCCTGGATAATATAAAAGTCTATGTCAAAAGCTCTGCAGACCTGTTACACAACAATGTAAACATACTTAACACTAATGAACTGTGCATTTCAAAATGTTTAGGATGGTAAAATATTTTAACCACAATGTGGGAAAAAAAAAAGTCAAGTCAATGTCTACAGCCAAGAATGAAAATAGAGGAAGGTTTTGAAACTTTAAAGAGAGATGAAAATGTTTGAAAGAATCATAGAGGGCAGTGAGAAAATGAATAGATAAGAACAGAATAATATGCTTGCTAGACACCATAAGAATCTCATTTAAAGTTAGTTAATAAATGAAGATTGAGATCGGTCAGCAGGTTTTTCCTCCAACTCCCTTCAACTACACAGGAGTAGACACTACTCATAGGTGCCACGGTGGAGAGCTCATTAGCTAGATTTGTAGTAATGCAAAATGAATATAGAAAAGAGAGTGAGTTTAATAAGTTAAAGACGTATACAAATGATGATGATTATAAGTTAGTGTATATGTGAGGGGTGGACTAGAGTAGTAGGATGTATGATATACCAGTCCTGGTGGGGTGTGAGAATTTTCAGTATCACTGGGGGAAACAAACTGTAAATGTTAAGTGTTTGTAGATGGAGAGTAAGATACATAAAATTGAGACTATTGTGGTGATACCTTCTTTTTTTAAGGACACATAAATACAAAGTTGAAGTAAGGTGAAAGATGAAATCATTAAAGAAAGGAGATCGTGGAATTTAGGCCAGGCTATTGAAAGGGTCAATTAGTAGATACCGAAACCACCGGTGATGACAAGAGGAGCAGTGTTGGAGACAAATAACAATCAGTAAGAAAGAATGTCTTCAAAAATGAGTCTTAATATGATTTTCAGCTGATAATTCCAACAAAAATTTAGTGGATAGAAGAGTCTAAGGATGTGAGTTTCAAAGATAGGGATTTTTAGAGAGGAGAAATGGAGATTTATTTAAGAGCAGCAGTGAGGAACATGGAGGTTTGCTCTGCCACATTTCAGCCACTAACAAGAGGGGCAGAGTAGAAGAGCATCACGTATTGGAAAAATATGCAGGGAGAATGCCTTCAGGAGATATTTAAACTTTGGTTACAGAAAGAAAATGAAGGGAAAAGTTTGAGAAATAAACTTTTTTTCTAAATAAATGAGATTCAGCAGTTGGTTAAGAGTATAAGAATGGTCAGGAAAGGGCATTGGTAAGAGCCAGATGGAGTTTAGTAGGTGAGTCACAAGAGAAAACCTGTGAAAAGAAACTTCATAGAAAAATACTGTTCATGAACAGTAATATCTTGTCTGTGGACACTTAAATCTAAAGCATGAAAAAAATACATGAACCAGCTGTCTTCTCTGCTTTCAGTCTTCCCCAAAACAGGGAATACCATACACAACATCTATAGCAATATTTTTTAACGTGCATTAATTTTCTAATTCCATTCATGATGGAGAACTTGGTAAGAACAATATAAAATCTGAAGAAAATTTATAAAATGGTAATTGCAGATGGAACCACTGCAGGATTGAAATTTTTTAGAAAGGGAGATACGTGAGGACTGTCCCACTTCCATTCGGGCTTAGTTTTGTAGGATATAATTTCAGCACAGCGAGGCTAAGCCCAAGCATGAGGAGATCTATCTGAAAGAAGGAAGCAGATCAGTGTTTAGAACTTACAAAGAGGCTATGAAATTGGTGGCAGAAGCCTAGAAGTCTATGTGGAATTTCCTCTTGAATATTTTGCCAACTCCTGGGCTGCCAATACGTAGGGACTGAGATTCCATGATCCATGGAAGAGAGCAAATATTCATATATAAAGGGTTGAAACAAGATTGGTGATCATAGAACATCTTAAGTCATTGACATCATGATCATTACCAATTTCAAAACTCTGACATTATGTCTTCAAATATTTGCTCCATTCTCTCTTTCTGTAACTCCATTTTTATGTATTTCAATACTTATTTCACTTGCATTAGTAGTATATTTTCTATATTTTAATATTGACCAATACTTCAGCTCAATCCCCTCATCTTCTCAAGAGACTAATATGCTAATAGCCTATCTACTAATTTATTAAATTATTTTTAATATTTTTTAGCTCTAGTATTTCCACTTTCTCCTGTTGTCATTGACTTTCTAAAATATACAAAAACATCCATTCCATAATTTCTGTACCTGGGTCACATTTGGGTCTGTGTCTAAAGTCTATTATCTCTTTTTTTTCCCTTTGAACATTTCTTCTTCTCCTGGTGTGCACAGATATTTTTGTTTTCATACTAAAATTTAAATGTGAGTAATTTAGGAAATAAATTGAGTCTCTAGAAAATATTTACATTTGCTTTCCAGCATGCAATGTAATTAGGAGCAGCTAACTTCAATCCAGTCAGGTAGTGATCTACTTTGAGGCTTCATTTTAGCATTTTGTTAGAGTATTCTAAGTAACTGGGACTTCTACCATTTTGCTATCCTACAGACTTCACTGGAAACTGGTTGTTTTTACCAAGGTTTATCTTTCTTACTAGCTCTGAACTCCAATTGCAATTTCCCCTCATATTGCAATTTCCCCAATATGCAATTTCAATATTATTGAAATCTCATCTAAAATTTATATCTCAGAGATTTCCATCTTCTCTTTAAGCACCCCTTTCTTTGTCAGCAATTCCTTAAAGGGAAAGAGGAAATAAAGATTTGGATAAATAGATTGAAAGACAGAAGGATGGGTGGATAGATGATAGAAAGAAAGATAGATATATAGATAGATGATAGAGAGATGATAGTGCAGCTAGTCTCAAACAGCAGGGATTGTTGTCTGAAACAGACTACATCATGATTCCTACAAGTAGAAATTCTATTCTGGCCGCTTTAAAATATGTCATGGCTGCTAGTAATGTAATCTCCCCACTACTGCTTCATATTTTGTAAGTTTTTCATTATTTTGTTTTCATATTAAGCTTTCCAGACTGACTTTAGTTATGTTTCAAATGACCAGCCCCACAAAAAGTTTAGTGGCATTTAGGCTTGTAATGCTTTTTTAGCCCTTTGTGTGCATACGTATGTGTGTATATGTGTGTGTTTATGTGTGTATAAATATGTGTGTGTGTGTGTGTGTGTGTGTGTGTAGTAGTATACTTATCCAGGCATTGTATTTATTTTCGAAACTTTGATGCTATGCTGAATTTTAACATTTTGTAATTAACTATGTAATTATCTTCCCAACATAATGGATTTTTAAATGAAATTTAATATTATAAATTAATTTCTAAATTGATAGTTTACAAAACTGAATTTCTGTATTTCAGAACTTGAAGCCAGGGGCAGCGGCCCATTCCTATAACCCCAGCACTTTGGGAGGCTGATCCGGGATGATCACTTGAGCCCAGGCATTACAGATCAGCCTGGGCAACATAGTGAAACTCCATCTTTACAAAATTAGCCAGGCATAGTGGCGCACACCTGTAGTCCCGGCTACTTGGGAAGCTGAGGTGTGAGGATTACTTGATCCTGGAGCGGTTGAGGCTGCAGTGACCGGTGACTATGCCTCTGCAGTCCAGTCTGGGTGACAGAGTAGAATCCTATCTCAAAACAAAAACAAAAACAAAAAAACTTCGATTTATCCATGTATCTCAGAATGGTTTTATTATCATCTTTTTAAAAGTTCTATGATTATTCTTATGAAAATTATTTTAGGATATGTATGAAAGTTAATGGCATGGTGGCCGGGCGTAGTGGCTCACGCTTGTAATCCCAACACCTGGGGAGGCCGAGGTGGGGGTATCACAAGGTGAGGAGATACAGACCATCCTGGCTAACATTGTGAGACCCCGTCTCTACTAGAAATACGAAAAGAAAAAATTAGCCGGGCTTGGGGCGGGCGCCTGTAGTCTCAGCTCCTCGGGAGGCTGAGGCAGGAGAATGGCGTGAACCCGGGAGGCAGAACTTGCAGTGAGCCAAGATCGCGCCACTGCACTTCAGCCTCGGGGACAGAGCGAGAGTCCGAGAGAGAGAGAGACAGAGAGAGAGAGTTAATGGCATGGTGTTATGTGAAATTCTTATTGATGGTGCATGAGATGCAGTGATATGCCTGGGTAGATCCTCAGTAGCACCAGGTGTTTGTGATTTCTAGCTGTATTGAGAGACACAGCTGTTTCTCATGAATTCGCAGTGGACACACCCAGAGCTAATACTCAGCCCCAGATCACCCAGATGCAAGTGAGGTTCCTCTTAAAACCTCAGGCTCCAAAAGTGACTTTGTGTCTACATCAGTCCTCTCTAACTTTCATAAAGCTCTTATGACCAGAAACTCTGAGTTCCCTTAGTCACATGCAGCTTTCATCAAACAGCTTCATACTTCTCAGCTGCTAAACACTCTGGCAACAAGGAAATCCTTATCGGGCACGTTCGCTTCCCTGCATGACCCCTTGGCTCCTACTTGTCACAAAGAGAATCCCAGTAAATCCAATGACTATGTGTGTACGCTCCAATTTCAAACATGGTGCCATATCAAAGGGGGATATATGAGGTAGTGAGAAAAGGGCTTTTGCAGATAGAAGAAATTGGCTACGTCAAGCACAATCCACATATTTTTAAAGATCTTCTCCCTAAGCAACTGCTTTTTAAGAGATTTGAAAGGCCAAGTTTCTGAAGCTAATATTCCTTGTGAAGAATCTTTATTCTCTGTCCTTGTAAAGGTAGGCAGAATATTTTAGTTATTCTTCTTATTGTAAAGCCTTTTTGGCACAGCCTACCTATCTGCAAATGTTTTGGAAGATATATTGCCTGTGTTCCTCTACTCTTTCTTACAAGAGGTTTCTGTGGTTGTATAATGAGCAGTAGTTATATCAGTCCCATTATTCAAATAGAACTTGATAACAGAAAATTTGAGTTTGAATTAAAATTCTGCTACTTGCTTGGTATAAGGCTATGAGCAACTGTAAATAATACCTTTGGGGTTTACTTTTCTACTATTTAACTTAGCGATGAAAAAATAATGCTGAATCCCCTAAGTTTTACGTGAGAACTGTAATACAGTAAAGGAATTAAAAAGCTTATTCATATTGTGAGATTTATCTAAAATGTATTCTTTTTATAATAATCAGCTTCTTACTCAGCTATCTAGAAAGGGCCCCAAACTACAAAACTAAAGTTTGTGATATAAACCCTAGTATGTTTGAGTAGGAGGCAATTATATTTATAATTTATATTTAGCATTTAAATCTCAGTCCAATGGGTTGGTAAGAAACATAATCTGAAAAGTCCTTCAAATGACCAATTCTTAGGTGATGTAGGGTGTAGACAGAGGTATATTGTGTGGGCCAAACATTGCTAAAATCATGCAATGCTTTAGAATAATATTCTTAATGTTTATGTACTTTAAAACTACATTCTTAAAGTATAAATAGAAAAACAACAAAATATATTGTCTCAAATTTTCACATTTTTCCCAATTATCAAGCAAAACTTCTGAAAATCCAGGGAAAAGGTTAAGTTACATTGTATCCAATGCCAACTTTACTTTAACTCCTACTTCCATTTTTATTGTCTAGATTCTGCTCTAATGCATTTTTAACTTAAAAATATATTGTTTTTATAATCTGGTATTAATTTATAACCTGGTATTTTATAATCTGTTATTAATTTTTATAATCTGGTATTAATTGAGATACAATTTCATATAGACTCATTCCACCAAAAAACATAAGAATGGAAAAAATCTGCTATTCCAAAGACTCAGACACAAATTTTATACTGTTTTATCCTTACTTCTACTGATCAGGAAGAATATTGCTTCCCCAAAGAGAGAAAAATGAAAAGAGCTTTTATTGTATTAGAAATTAAATATTTTATGGGTAAGTATAATGTTTTTATTCTCTGGGTTAAAGCTTGTAAGAAAGATGAACTTTTAAACATTCCTGAAATAGAAGTTGGGTTGCAAAATTATAAGACATGTTTGGTAATCTTTAATTAGGTGATTGCTCAAATTTTCTAAGGTTAAAAAGATTTCTGCTCTGTATAAACTCTGAAAAATGTCACAATTAAAAGTGCAGTAAAAATCCTAAGTAATATAACTGACATTTAACATCCTTGGTACTCATTGTCTAGAAAAAATAATATTAAATTCAATATTGAATTGAAGAAGTAGTACTTTAAAATAAGATGATTTTCACTCAAATACCTAAACAGTTTAATATAATAAAAGTTGTTATACCCAAATGTAAGCCTTTTTATTCATCTCAAATTCCCATCTTGCAAAAAACATATGGCTTTATTTGTTAAATGCATACTCTGTATTCACAGCTATTTACAGTGATACACAGCTTAGAGAATGAAATTTCTTTATATGAAATTAACTTTGTTATCCCATTTAAAGCTTATTAATTGAGTATAAAAAGGTGCTCGATTATGTGATAATTTCTACTATTTGCTCTTTTTCTGTATCATCTTCATATTAAAAGATGTCATTTACTTTAACCAGTGCCTTCTTATAGCAATAAATGAAGTTTGAACACTTATAAGACAACAATTTCACTGAGGATGGTAAAATAACAAGGTAGAAGAAACCTGTCTCCTGGAAGGAACAGCAGAGCAGGTCTATGTGGAGCAGACCCGCCCCACAAACTCAGACGTGTACTGCACATGAGAGAAATAGGGTATTATACACTTTAAACCACTATATTTTGATTGGTGGCTTATTATTTTAATGGATTGTGATAATTGGTATACCATACAGTTCATCCCTTTAAAGTGTATATTTCAATGATTTTAGAATATTCACAGATTCATGCAACCATCACAATAAATTTAAAATATTTTCATCATATCAGAAAGAAACCTCATACCTGCTAGCAGTCACCACACATTTCCCCCACCTCTAGTCATAGGAAAACACTATTCTACCCTTTGTCTCTACAGAGTAGCCTATTCTGTCTATATCGTATAAATAGAATCTTAAAATTTGTGGCATTTTGTGATTAGATCCTTTCACTTTTTTTTTTTTTTAATGTTTAGGATCAGGGGTATATGTGCAGGTTTGCGGTACAGGTAAATTGTTTGACGCAGGTGTTTGATGTACAACTTATTTAATCATCAGGTAATGAGCATATTACCCAATAGGTAGTTTTTATTCATATAGAACCAAAATAGAGCTCAAATAGTCAAGACATTCCTAAGCAGAAAGAACAAAACTGGAGAAACATCACATTACCCGACTTCAAACTATACTGCAGGGGTACAGTAACAACAACAACAACAAAGCATAGTAGTGGTACAAAAACAGACACATAGATCCAATGGAACAGAATAGAGAGCCCAGCAATAATGCTGCACCCCTACAACATCTGATCTTCAACAAAAGCCATAAAAACAAACAATGGGGAAAGGACCCCTCCCATTCACTTATGTTTTTAAGGTTCTTCCACATTGTAGCATTTGTCACTACTTCATTTCCTTTAATTTTCAAATAATATTCCATTGTAGGATAAGACATGTTTTATTTATCCATTTATAAGTTCACACACATTTGAGTTGTTTTCACTTTTTAAAATTATGAGTAACCCTACCATGAACATTTCTGTGCAAGTTTTTGTGTGGATTTGTGTTTTCAATTATCTTCAGTATATAACTCAGAATGGAAGTTCTGGGTCATACAGTAACTCAATGCTTAACCTAATGAAGAAGTGCCAGCCTGTCTTTCAAAGTGACCAAAACCATTTTATATTCCCATCAGCTGCATATGAGGGTTCAGAGTTGTCCACATCCTTGAATACAAGCTCTTTCCTGCAACATAGTTCTCTCCACAAGAGGGCAGCTGGCTTCTATGAGGTCAACAGGAGAGTTTCTTCGGCTACAGCTTTCAGTCTTCTTTAAAGATACAAAATCAATGTGCAAAAATCACAAGCATTCTTATACACCAATAACAGACAAACAGAGAGACAAATCATGAGTGAACTCCCATTCACAATTGCTTCAAAGAGAATAAAATACCTAGGAATCCAACTTACAAGGGACGTGAAGGACCTCTTCAAGGAGAACTACAAACCACTGCTCAGTGAAATAAAAGAGGATACAAACGAATGGAAGAACATTCCATGCTCATGGGTAGGAAGAATCAATAGCGTGAAAATGGCCATACTGCCCAAGGTAATTTATAGATTCAATGCCATCCCCATCAAGCTACCAATGACTTTCTTCACAGAATTGGAAAATCTACTTTAAAGTTCATATGGAACCAAAAAAGAGCCCGCATTGCCAAGTCAATCCTAAGCCAAAAGAACAAAGCTGAAGGCATCACGCTACCTGACTTCAAACTATACTACAAGGCTACAGTAACCAAAATAGCATGGTACTGGTACCAAAACAGAGCTATAGACCATTGGAACAGAACAGAGCCCTCAGAAATAATGCTGCATATCTACAACCATCTGATCTTTGACAAACCTGACAAAAAGAAGAAATGGGGAAAGGATTCCCTATTTAATAAATGGTGCTGGAAAACTGGCTAGCCATATGTAGAAAGCTGAAACTGGATCCCTTCCTTACACCTTATACAAAAATTAATTCAAGATAGATTAAAGACTTAAATGTTAGACCTGAAACCATAAACACCCTGGAAGAAAACCTAGGCAGTACCGTTCAGGACATAGGCATGGGCAAGGACTTCATGTCTAAAACACCAAAAGCAATGGCAACAAAAGCCAAAATTGACAAATGGGATCTAATTAAACTAAAGAGCTCCTGCACAGCAAAAGAAACTACCATCAGAGTGAACAGGCAACCTACAGAGTGGGAAAAAATTTCTGCAATCTACTCATCTGACAAAGGGCTAATATCCAGAATCTACAAAGAACTCAAACAAATTTACAGGAAAAAAACAACCCCATCAACAAGTGGGCGACGGATATGAACAGACACTTCTCAAAAGAACACATTTATGCAGCCAACAGACACATGAAAAAATGCTCATCATCAATGGCCATCAGAGACATGGCAAATCAAAACCACAATGAGATACCATCTCACACCAGTTAGAATGGCGATCATTAACAAGTCAGGAAATGACAGGTGCTGGAGAGGATGTGGAGAAATAGGAACACTTTTACACTATTGGTGGGACTGTAAACTAGTTCAACCATTGTGGAAGTCAGTGTGGCGATTCCTCAGGGATCTAGAACTAGAAATATCAATTGACCCAGCCATCCCATTACTGGGTATATACCCAAGGGATTATAAATCATGCTGCTATAAAGACACATGCACACGTATGTTTATCGTGGCACTATTCACAATAGCAAAGACTTGGAACCAACCCAAATGTCCAACAATGATAGACTGGATTAAGAAAATGTGGCACATATACACCATGGAATACTATGCAGCCATAAAAAAGGATGAGTTCATGTCCTTTGTAGGGACATGGATGAATCTGGAAACCATCATTCTGAGCAAACTATCGCAAGGACAAAAAACCAAACACTGCATGTTCTCACTTATAGGTGGGAATTGAACAATGAGAACACATGGACACAGGAAGGGGAACATCACACCCCAGGGCCTGTTGTGGGGTGGGGGGAGGGGAGAGGGATAGCATTAGGAGATATACCTAATGTTAAATGACAAGTTAATGGGTACAGCACACCAACATGGCACATGTATACATATGTAACTAACCTGCACGTTGTGCACATGTACCCTAAAACTTAAAGTATAATAATAAAAAAAAAATTCATCTGGGTTTGGTCCAGCAATGTAGTCTGCTCTTTTTATTAACTAAAAGTCAGCAGATTAGAGTTTTATTTACATCTGCAGTATCCCCATATCACTACCATATCATACCACATAACCTAATCAAGGATGTCATATCCTGTCATAAACACAGGTCCTGCCCTTTCTCTTGGGTAGTTGATTATCCAATGGCATGGGCCATTTGGGAGCTGGAGTGTGGGGGTCACAGTCTTAGAATTTAATTATGTCAGTAAAATAAACCCTAACTTCCACAGATGCTATACAAAACAACACACATTGCAATAATACTACACAATTTAATAGCTTAATAACTTAACACCATATGATTTAATACCCTAAAATTAAAAGATCAAAAGTCAAAAATCATTTGAATGCCCAATATACACCATGAATTGTCCTAGTAACTGAGATTTTAGCCCTTAACACTATATAAAAGATCTTATCTCTTGAATAGAGAGAATTTTAAAGCTAGCAAATACATTAATAAGATAAATTGCAATAACTGTTATGAAATCAATGAGCTAAGAAGAGTTATGAGATCGTTATTATAGTCAGGAATGTCAGAGGAAGGCTCTTTAGAGAAATTCAAGTTGGCAACAGAATGAGTATAATATAGGCATGTAAATACACAATGGGAGAAAATTCCAAATCAAAGTCGTCAAAATACAACTAATCTTAAAACATGCAAGGACAAAGTAGAAGCTACAAGGTCTAGAGTGTAGAGAGAAAGAAGGAAAAGAGTATAATGTAGTAGTAGTAGAGAAAAATTGCAAAAGCTAAATGGTCTTGAAGGCCATGGAATGCTTTCTTATTATCCTAATTACAGTAAAAAGTTATTGGGAAATGTTGTGCAGGAGAGGGTTAGTACAACACATTTTTTGAAAGATCACCTTGGCTGCTGCTTTGGAGAATGGTGTTTTTGAAGCTTGGACTTGGAAGCAAGAAGACCAAATGAAGGCTCTTATAGTTTAGAAGATTTGGACTAAGGTGGTGGCTGTTGATAGAGGATAGTGAAGATGGATTTGGAATATACTTTGGCAATAGACAAAATTGACTTTGGGATTAGATTGAATGTGGTAGGGGTTATGGAAACAACAAAGATTTGTTTTTACTCAAAAGAAAAATTAATTCTTTTCAAGAGATCAATTAATTTCGTGAAGTTCAGATTTATATTTGCAAAGCCATGTAACCAGAGGAAATACAATTTAAGAGCAATCGAAAAAATATTTTAAAATCCTTAGTAAAATGCTTTAGCCAAATAAAAATTTACTTTTCAAATTTTTAATAATTTTAAAATACAGAGAAATTTAAAAGATTAAACATAAAGCTTTTAAAAAAGGTATTTTTCTCCATAATATGACGTAAAATGGGCACAATTACATCAAGAACCATTGAAAAGAAATACCATGAAGTATAAGTCAATGCTCTCCCATTAAACATGAAAGAGTGTACTTGATTGCACCAGTTTGTATCTTTATTAGACGTATATTGAAAGGTCAGAAGATGTTACCAGACTCCCAGTAATTCACTGGATTGTACCTGCTGCCCTTTAGAGAGCAAATAATGGGATTAACATGTTTCTAAAGTAGCCAGGTAAGCTTTGAACATGATGAGTGAATTTCTCATAAAACTTAAACTGATAAAGTAACCAGTTAAACTGATAAAATATCTAATTCCTTTAAAGTTTTTAATCTATCTGCACTTGTTTTGTTTTTATTAAGTAATTGTGCCAGTAAATATCAGTTATTATTTGTTTAGTTTTTGCAAATTAGAAAGAAATTGTTCATTATGACACTAGTAAATTAGAAAACCTTTTTTGTAAGTAGCTAATGGATCAAAAGAACTGTTATAAACTGAATACTTCACTGTCATCCTTATAAACATTACAAGTAATTAATTTCCCCTTCATACTCTAAAGTTACCTTCAAGGATAATAGAATTAACAACCATGAACATATTTATAGACAGTCCTACATGATGAGAGAATAAATGGGACTAGCACAATGGGTGAGATAAAAATCTTAGTGGCCTTTCTTTCAATTTTCTATTCTACTGTTGTAGGTTGGATATTTGTATCTGGTATAAAATGTATAGTTAATGTGAATAATTATTTGAAGCATAAAAATAAAATCAATATATGCGCATTTCCTAATACTAATGTTATTGAAATTATGATGAACCTGGGGAAGATGATAATAAAAATCTCCTAGAATATCACCACTTTTCTTAGTTGCTCAAAATGAAAGTAAATGTTTTATTTTGAATGATCTTTTGTTCATCTCTGTCCTTTACATTAGAAGGTAATGCATTCATTAGAAGCTTTCTCTTATTTATCTCCAAAACTACTTTCTCCTTCTCTTCACATAGGATAAGTCAATAAAGGGTCAGAATAAATCCTATTCAATGTTTTCTTCTAAGGTGCTAGTATAGTGCAGTTACATGATATGGGAAAGAATTTTGATACAATAGAAATTAGATGAAAGTGAGGAAGAACGGAAGAAACACATGGTAGGAGGGGAAAAGAAAGGAAATAAATATGAAGGTCTGTTTCCCTTTTGCCCAATGTGTCTCTTTCCACACCACTATCAATGTTTTATGCATCAGTGATGGATATAAGTCACATGGTCAAGACTTCTATCAATGGGACAAAGGGGACATACTCTGCCCGAGGAAATAGAATACAGTAGTTACCTTGTTGGGAAAGAGAACACAGCAAAGTTCCCTCGCATCTGCTGCTAGCAATATTGACAATCCCTCATGCAAGCTGAAGTGATTTATTTTGGATTTACCATCTCTAAACATTTACCATACACACATACCCTTGCACCCACATACACACCCCTACACATATACACACACATGTAATATGCATATGCATATATATATATAATTATGTTTTACTACTTATCCCAGAGATAGAATATGAAATAAATCAGCCAGATATTTTTTAGAAATTAGTAAGTAGATGTCATGATTTGGAAATAATTGAAATTATGTACATGTCTTCTTTCATTATGTATTATAAAGCACATAAGACTCCAATCTGATTGTTGTCAATTCTTTGCGTCATGTGTAAGGTATCTAACAACTCTGGGGTTCAACTTCCTCACCGGTGAAATGTGAATACCCTATGTATGGAGCTGTGTGCCTTAGGTCTATTCATACAAACCTCCATTTCTCAACTCCCACTATTCTTATCTTATTCCAATCTGACTTTTATGTTCATTAGTTCAACAAAACAGTAGTTACCAATGAATCCAATGATCTCCATGTTCAAAAATCCAGTGAAGAATTTTTATTTTCAGTCTTCATCTTGCCTAACATTCCACTAGACCGCTTTCTCTTTCTTAATAATATTCACCAAACTAAGCATCCCTGAGGTCTCAGTCATTGAGCTTTTATCTAATCTGAAATATCCCAGTTCCTTTCAGAGAAGTATCTTTATTTATTTGACAATGAAATATTCAGGGACTTCATGATTACATCCTTGTCATATTTCTCGTCTTTTATAACTCTTTCTAGAAAATGTCATTTACAACCTCAGTTTTAATTGCCTTCTACATAACACTGACCAAAAATTGTGTCTCTCCTTGCAAATGTGCCTTCTATGCATTATAGCCTGAAGTATCAAACTTCCCATGTATTTGAATATTGTAAAGGCAACTCCAATTCTAATTCACCATTGATCCATGATTTTCCCTACTAAACTCAACTAAATATTTACATTTACCTAGATTTACCTAGAAGATCTATATTACTATTTGGGTGAATGGCATCTTTATGCTTATAGTTACAAAGGTCAGAAAAATTATCATTAAATAATGTAACTTGAAGGAGGAAATGGACTTTGTCTTATTCACTTATTCTCATTAGCAATAACTGAAGTAGCAAATAGTATAGATTTAGTATTTGCTAATTGAATAAATTAATGATACAATCTTGCTTCTCACAACCCATATACAATTGATTACTATGTCATTAATTTACATCTTACATATTTTGATATATGACCACATATCTACATATTTATTGCCACTCTTGTCATCTAAAGTAACATTAACTATCAACCCAAAGCCAGCAAAAGCATCCTAACTTAGTGTGTTCACTCTCATCTACTCCATCTACTCCAATATGTTTCCCAAACCACATCATGAATGGTCACTTTAAAATGCTAATGTAGCCTTGTCATTATAATTTATAGATTTAATGACTCTTCCTTTTTAATTAAGGAGAAGACTACATTCTTAAATATGACCCAGAAGTTCCTGTTTAGTTTTCTAACTCCTTCAGAGTCTTTGTATGCTCTCCCTTAACCTCTGATTTCCAGCCATACTGGCTGAATTTCAGTTCCCTGTAACAAACAATGCCTCACATTATATCTCAGGAAAGATTATTTATTCTATTGGCCTTTTCCTATCCAAATTCATGTATAAACCTACAAATCTGATTCCCGTTGTAATATAGTCATGAAAGTTTGTATTTCATCCTATAGGTAAGTTTCTCTGTTATACAGTATTCTCTCATAGCATCATATTTCTATCTTTTATAACATATATATATTATAGGTTATAAGGCTACATAGGCATGTATCACATTTGAGCAGTCTCTCTCCCTATTAGACTGTATCTTATGTTCGAGCAAATATTGTTCTCATTATTCTATTTCCAATGGTAGGTATGCAATCAATATTTGTTGAAAGAATAAAAATAATCATTGCAACATATCTTGTTAACTTAAATTATACTTATGAAAATATATAATTATCTCAAAACTTTAAAAAATTTTAATATATATTACTATTTTTGTTTTCCTCCATTTGTGGGGTGGGAGGGAGCATAGGCCTTGAATCAAAATTGTAAACTTTCAAATTACGGGTTAAAATATATCCTTTATAAAAAATAATAATATGGCTGCTACAAAATATATTCTTTTGGTGCAATGGAATGAATATATGCCAAATTTTTAATGTTATTAAAATACACTAGATTTAAAGAATAGAAATTATTGGTAAGCTTGCCGTAACATTCTGTATTTTACTTCTCATTCTATTGGTCAAATTTTAAATTATTTTATCCTACTATATTAGATGTATTTCTCCCAATTGTAATTAATATTATACTAACAACAAATTTGAAGGCTCCAAATGTTCTTTTCACTGATTTCTGAAAGTTAGAAATTTTTTGGATTCAAATATTTTAAAAATATTTTCTAAATATTTCGTATTGTTTTTTGTGACTCATATGTTTGGGGATCATGACTGTTCACCTAACTCATTTTCTAAGATGCGTTGAATTACTCCTCAGAAGGATTCCAATTCAGCACAAAGATTTCAGAAAGTTTTCATTTCCTGCAGAGAGAGGACCCCTGTCTGCCATGCCAAGAGTCAAACACACTTGGATATGCACAAGGAGTCTCTTTAAAAATAAAGTCTCCAAATGCTGCTAGTCTTTGCTAACATGGTACTTTGGGAACGTGTAAATGGAGTCATCTGAACTTCTGTTTACAAAGATTTATCCATATAGACACTTTATTGAGTGCCCACTTCATAATATATAAGGCAACCGTTTTGCCCATAGATGAAAGAAAATGAGATTATGTATTTCTCTAGTACTACGCTCTTATATGTGATTAATACATTCATTAATTTCAAAATAGGTGATGTATGTAGATTGTACTCAGGCACTGAAGCAAATTTTCATGGTTTATAAAAATGCAATGAGATCTATTTTTCAACAGGATTCGATGTTTTAAGCTGCATTTTAGTATTAAAGTGTTTGGGGAAGTATACCAATTATTTATTTGAAAATTAAATTTTTTATATAGTAAAAGAAAAAGTTTTATAATATTTTACCAATTTATCTAGTTATAGCAATTTAGCAATTTTTAAAACTAACTGTGAAGTGGAAGACATTTTATTGATAATTTCTAAATTTTGCTTTCAGTTTAGGAAGAGAAGAGCTGTAAATTTTGAAATTTTGTTCTATATTTTATCCTGTTACTTTTGACCAGGTTCCGAATTTTTTTTACAGAAGAGTAAAAATACTTCTAAAATGTCTGATTACTACTTTTTAACAAGAATTCATTGAGTATCTACTCTGTGTCAGGCTCTGGTCTGAGCTCCAAGCAGTTTTTAAAATATACATATGCACACAAATAAGTGAAAAATCAAAAATTCTTTCCCAAAAAAATTTAATAGTGAGGGAAAACGAGAAATAAAGAAAATAATTAAATACTTTACATATTCACATGGAATATTTAGATGCTAAAAGATGAGAAAGAGAATTAGAATAATGAGTCCTGGAATTGAGATAATAAAGTTTTCATTCAGGTAGCCTGAAAAGGCCAAATTTGAGAAAGTTGATTAAACCATGAAAGAGAAAGCAAGATGGATATCTGGAGGTAAGGCTTTCTCATGCTAGTGTATCAATGGGTGCAAAGGCCCTGAGGCAGAAGGATATCTGTGTGTTGTAGAAAAAGAAAAGAATCTATTGCAGAGGAAGTGAGTTGAATGAGAGGAGGACAATTAAGGATGCAGAGAGAATAACAAACAGCCAAGTCAGGAAAGGCCTTGGCCATTTTAAAGACTTTTCCTGGCAATTGTAAATAATTTTAGAGAACCCATGGGGATCCTTTGCATTTACAGCAACGTGCTGCATACAATGTTTTGGTAAAGGACAGACTGCACATATGATGGTGGTCCCTTAAGATTAACATGAAGCTGAAAAATTCCTAGGGCCTATTGATGTCGTAGCTGTCTTAACATTGTAGCCCAATGCATTACTCACATGTCTGTGGTGATACTGGTATAAACAAACATACCACACTGCCAATCATAGAAAAGTATAGTACATACAATTCTGTATAGTACATAATGCTTGGTAATGATAATAAATGACTGTCACTAGTTTATGCACTTACTATATTATACCATTTATCATTATTTTAGATTGTATTCCTTCTACTTATTAAAAAAATGTTAACTGTAAAACGGCCACAGGCAGGTCCTTCAGGATATATTCCAGGAGAAGGCACTGTTATCATGGAGATGACAGCACCATGTATGTTATTGCCCCTGAAGACCTTTAAGTGAGACAAGATGTGGAAGCGTAGACAAATGTATTAATGATCTTGTAGGCCTAGGCTAATGTCTGTGTTCATGTCTTTGTTTTTAATTAAAATAATTTGTACTAAAGAGGAAAATGTTTATAGAATACAGGCATGCAGAAAGAAATATTTTGTACAGCTGTACAATGTGTTTGTGTTTTACATTATTACCAAAGAGTCAAATTTTTTTTATTTCAAATTTATAAAGTAAAAAAGTTATAATAAGCTAAGGCTAATTGATTATTGAAGAAGAAAAATATGTCTTTTTAAATAAATTCAGGGTAGTGAATGGTATAGGGTTTATAAACTCTACAGTAGTGTACAGTTATATCCTAAGCCTTCACGTTCGTAGACACTCACTCACCAACTCATACAGAGCAACTTCCATTTTCTGCAAGCTTTATTCATGGTAAGTGTACCATTTTTAAATCTTTTTAAACAGATTTTTACTATACCTATTCTATGCTAATGTGTGCTTAAATACACAAATACTTATCATTGTGTTATAATTCCCTGCTGTATTCTGTACAGTAAGATTCTGTACAGGTTTGCAGCCTAGAAGCAATAGGCTATACCATGTAGCCTAGGCATGGAGTAGGCTAGCCCATCTAGGTTTCTGTCAGTACACTCTATGATATTCACACAAACAATGATTACAGAATTCAGATGATTACTTAAATATGCATTTCTTAGGAAGTGTCCCTTTGTTAATTGACATATGACTGTATTTTAAACAGAGGAGTAAGATTTTGACTACCCTGTTGAGGAGAGAGTGCAGGGAGATTGGATAGAAGCATGAAGGTCATTTGCCTGGTGACAAATGATATGAACTAATTCTGGGGTGTTAGAGTTGGAAGCAGTAAAATGTGGTGAGATCTTGGATATATTTTAAAAGTAAAGTCTATATACTGACATATTGGATTTGCTGACTTATTGGATGAGGTATTTGAGTGGAAGGGAGAAGTTAAAAATGACTACAAATTCTTCACTTCAACAATGAGAAGATGGCATTCCAATTGACTAAAAAGTCATGATCAACTTCTGAAAAGGGTGGAAAAACAGTACCTCTGTGTATTCTATATTCTCTTTTCTTAAAAATCCCTTTCAGATAAATTTAAAATTCTTTTTCTCAACTCTCATGGACATTATTAATTTTTTCCAGTATATTCTTTTACTATTTTTATTGTTTGTATACTCAGCTTGAAGGTGGCCCTGCTTTTATACAGGGAAGTATTTTCCAGCTCTAGGACATACATAAGGAGAGAGCTGCATCTCCTGACATTGCACAGGTGTTAAAATCTCATCTATATAGTCCCTAGAGAAGCAAATCTCCTTCTTCATCCACTGCTGCAGCAGCATGGGTTATGTGTGTGTTTACTAATATGTTTTTGAGTTTCCTCTTGAATTTGGGGCCCTGTTTTTATTGTGGTGGTTTGTTTTATGAGAAAAAAAAAACAAAATTACTATATTTTAACAACTTTTCTCTCACAATGATGTCACAGGATCCTTAGGGTGTCACTTTTCTGGCTGGAAAACTCTGTGGCCAGGGGTGCTTTTGTTGGGGCTTGCTGGGCTCATTCCACCCACTCAGCCCCACAGGCTGCACTCAGCTTGCACTACCTGCAGAGATCCTACGTCTATGAAGGGCAAGCCGGCACAGAGCAGCAAGGCGAGTGTGAATGAGCACAGGGTCTGGCCACTGTGCACAGCCAGGAGTGCCGTCTGCCACAGGGCAGGGAGCTCCAAGCACCAATACAGATGCTGGGCCTGTGCGAGGCTGCGGCTGGACCAGGTGTAACGCAAGTGTCTTCCACTGTGGGTACGAGGAAACCTGGTGGTGCCCAGAAGCTTGGAGAGGCCAGGAACTGCAGAGCCGTAAAGAGGGTGTCACAGCCCTGGCTTGGAGGTTCCCTAGGTCTGGGCTTCTCTAAGGGCCACAGCCCTTCTCTCCTCATCACCCACAACATGACAAGTGGGGGAAGTGTTTCAGCTCTGTTTGTGTTACGCCTCTTTCAGTCCTGCCATTCAGTGGTCTCCCAGTTCTTGTCCCATGTCCAGGAAGAATGAGGTATGCAGATGACTGGAAGGTGAGTAAGGTGGAGAGGAGCTTTCATTGAGGGACAGAACAGCTCTCAGGAGACCCAAAGTGGGTAGCTCCTTTTTAGGTAGCTCCTTTCTGCAGGCAGGTCATCCCAATGAGTGTACAGCTCTCAATGGAGAGGAGACCAGTGGTCTCCCACTGTCAAGGAGACTAGAAGTGGGTAGTTCCACCCTCAGCTGGTAGTCCTGACATCTTTCTGAGTCTGGCTGAATCAATTCTATGGGCTCAGAGGGAGGAAGTGCATGCTGATTGGCCCATGGGTGGGCCCCTAAAAAGCACCATAACTTCTCACTCCCAGCTGCGGTCTCCACCCAGAGCTGGCAGCCTGGCCCCCGGGCTTCAGGCCATCCCTGTCTTGAAGGTTGGATTTCACGAGGGACCCACCCCTTTCCACCCAGGAACCTGTCTGCCTCCTGCCATCAACATGTTGTCCAGGTGCCCAGGCAGTTCAGGCCGAGGGGTGCCTGCTGGCCCACACCAAGCTGCCCTCAGCCCTTACCCAGCATCCCTCCCATGTTCATTAGTGTCCAAAGTCTGAAGGTGGCTGAGGCAGTAGGGGGCTGGGGTGTCAGCACTGACCCAAGTACACACACACCCAACCAGGTCAAGACAGTGCCCGGGCTAGGCCAAAACTTTGCTCAGCACAGGAGTGGGCACTTGGGGTTGGGGAGAGGCCAGAGAGTGGGAGTAGGCACTTCAGAACCTTCAGGACCAGGGACCTCCCAAACCTCTTAGAGCACAGGGGCGCCTGGGTATGGATCTATGCCTGGGCTGCTGCAGCTGCACCTGGGAGACAGGGGAGTCCTGCCAACTCATAGGGGGTGGGGCTGTCACCTGTATCCTGCTCCAGCCAGACCCATGTAGCGCATGGCTTCAGCCTCACCTCCACCCCCTTGCTGCAGCAGACGACTCCCCAGCAGCTGCTTCAGAAGGGCTTACATTGCCAACAATGATTTGTAGCAAGAGTACAAACAATCACCAAGTTTATCAAACCTTCCACAAAATACAGTCCCTTCCAGTAATGTAATCAGTCCAATACAAATAAAATATCCCATTGTATGAGTATATGTGCTTGTATATTTCAGTTCTATTTTCTATTTTTACTTTATTTTCTACCAACTGTGATTTTACTTTAACCCACTTTTTTCACTCAGTTGATATTGTGGAAAAAGAGAGAAGAAAAATGCATAATATTACAGTATTGAGGAGAGAAGAAAAACCAGAAACAAAAAGCACATGATAGTAAAGTTCTAAAAGTGCTATCTAAACTTAGAAAATAATGATGGAGTCCCAAAAATTTAATGAAAGATATATACATACTATATTTTGCACAAGCATACAGACACAATGATTTATCATCAACAATAGATGCTGTTCCTTTTTGCAGTCAACAAAGATCCTTTACCTCATTTTCAACTACTGGTGAATCTAGATATCAGCAGCTTATTATAGGTGATTGTCTTTGAATTACAGGAGTCCTTTGTCAGTAATGTAACACCTTGTCAAGTAATATTTTTATATGCTGCACTTGTAAATACGCATAAAATATTCACAAGAGCCACATGCATAGTTTTTCAGCAATCCTTAAAAAATAATCTTTGAGCAGTCCCCAGCTAATTTTACATTCCTGCAAAACAGAATAATAACCAGAATATATAAAGAGCTCAAACAACTGTATAGGAAAAAATCTAATCACATGACTTTTTAAAAAGGGCAAAAAATTTGAAAAGATTTTTCTCAAAAGAAGACATACAAATGGCAAACAGGCATATGAAAGGTGCTCAACATCACTGATTATCAGATGATATTGTTTGGCTCTGTGCCCCCACCCAAATCTCATCTTGAATTATAGTTTCCATAATTCCCATGTGTTGTGAGAGTTACCCAGTGGGAGATAATTGAATCATGAGGTTTTTCCCCCATACTGTTCTTGTGGTAGTGAATAAGTCTCATGAGATTTGATGGTTTGAAAAGGGGTTTCCCTTTCACTTGACTCTCATTCTCTCTTTGCCTGATGCCATGTAAGATGTAACTTTGCTCCTTCTTGTCTTCCACCATGATTGTGAGGCCTCCCCAGCCATGTGCAACTGTTAGCCAATTAAATCTCTTTCCTTTATAAATTACCTAGTCTAGGATATGTCTTTATCAGCAGTGTGAAAATGGACTAATACATCAGATAAATGCAAATCAAAACTTTAATAATATATCATCTCATCCCAGTTAAAATGGCTTGTAACAAACGACAGGCAATAACAAACACTGTTCAAGAGAAAAGCCAAAAATTTGCTGGGGATATAAAAACGTCAAAGTCACTGAAGTATCTAAAAAGATAGCAGTGATGTACTACATCATTAGATACATTGATGTAGCTAAATAGATGATAAATAAATGCATATATAGTAGTTATACTATATAAATATTTACTACTTATATAATGCAAACATCCTTTATACTCAGTGATTGCCTTTTAACTTGTGAGGTCATAACATTTATTTATAAAATTTGTGAAGCTAATTGGTGAAATTTTTTAAAAGATATTTTAAATTATCAGCTCAAAGTATTCACTAAAGATATCAAAAGAAAAAATTAAGAACAGTTTAATACATGAATAAATAATGGATTAAATCAATATTAAGGAATTATGTTGATGTGGTTTGCCTGTGTCCCCATCCAAATATCCTCTTGATTTTAGCTCCCATAATTCCCACATGTCATGTGGGAGGTAACTGAATCATGGGGGGTAGGTCTTTCCTGTGCTGTTTTTATGATAATGAATAAGTCTCATGAGATCTGATGGTTTTATAAAGGGGAGTTCACCTACACACTCTCTTGCTTCCTGCCAGATAAGACGTGACTTTGCTCCTCATTTGCCTTCCACCATGATTGTGAGGCCTCCCCTGCCATATGGAACTGTGAGTCAATTAAACCTCTTTCCTTTATAGATTACGTAGCCTCAGGTAAATCTTTATTAGCAGTGTGAGTACACATTAACACAGTCAATTGGTGCCAGGAGTGGGGCGCTGCTGTAAAGATACCTGAAAATGTGGAAGCAACTTTGGAACTATGTAACAGACAGAGATTGGAAGAGTTTGGATGGCTCAGAAGAAAACAGAAAAGTGGGATAAAGTTTGGAACTTCCTAGATACTTATTGGATGACTTTGACCAAATGCTACTCATCTCAGGTGGAGATGAGGAACTTCTTGGGAACTTGAATAATGGTGATTCTTGCTGTGTTTTAGCAAAGAGACTGGTGGCACTTTACCTCTGTCTAGAGATCTTTGGAACTTTGAACTTGAGAAAGAATATGCAGGGTTTCTGCTGGAAGAAATTTCTAAGCAGCAAAGCATTTAAGAGTTGATTTGGGTGCTGTTGAAAGCATTCAGTTTTACATAATCACAAAGATATGGTTTGAAACAGACACTTATGTTTAAAAAGGGAGTGGAACATAAAAGTTCAGATAATTTGCAGTCTGGTGATGCAATAGAAAAGAAAAACTCATTTTCTGAAGAGGAATTCAAGCCTGCTGCAGAAATCTGCATAAGTAACAAGGAGCCAAATGTTAATTGCCAAGCCAATGGGGAAAATGTCTCCAGGGCATGTCAGAGATCTTCACAGCAGCCCCACCATCATAGGCCCAGAGGCCTAGGGGGAGAAAAATGGTTTTGTGGGCCAGACCCAGGGCCTTGCTGCTTTGTGCAGTCTCAAGACTTGGTGCCCTGCATCCCAGCCATAGCTAAAAGGAGACAATGTACAGCTCAGGCCATGGCTTCAGAGGGTGCAAGCCCCAAGCCTTGAAAGCTTCCACGTGGTGTTGAGCCTGTGAGTACACAGAAGTCAAGAATTGAGGTTTGGGAACCTCTGCTTAGATTTCACAGGATGCATAGAAATGTCTGGATATCCAGGTAGAGGTGTGCTGAAGGGATGGAGCCCTCATGGAGAACCTCTGCTAGGGCAGTGTGGAAGGGAAATGTGGGTGGGACCCCCTCACAAGGTCCTCACTGGGGTACTGCCTAGTGGAGCTGTGAGAAGAGGGCCACCATCCTCCAGAACCCAGAATGGCAGATCCACTGACAGATTGAACTGTGCACCTGGAAAAGCCACAGACACTCAACACCAGCCTGTGAAAGTAGACAGGAGTGGGGCTGTACCCTGCGAAGCCACAGGGGAGGAGCAGTCCAAGACCATGGGAATCTATCTTTTGCATCAGCATGACCTGGATGAGAGACATGGAGTCAAAGGAGATCATTTTGGAGCTTTAAGATTTGACTGCCCCACTGGATTTTGGAATTGCATGGGTCCTGTATTCCCTTCATTTTGGCCAATTTCTCCCACTTGGAACAGGTTTATTTACCCAATGCCTGTACCTCCATTGTATCTAGGAAGTAACAAACTTGCTTCTGATTTTATAGGCTCATAGGTTGAAGGGATTTGCCTTTTTCAGATGAGACTTTGGACTGTGGACTTTTGAATTAATGCTGAAATTAATTAAGACTTTGGGGGACTGTTGGGAAGATATGATTTGTTTTGAAGTGTTAGGACATGAGACTTGGGAGGGGCCATGGAAAGAATGATGTGGTTTGGCTGTGTCCCCACACAAATCTCATTTTGATTTGTAGCTCCCATAATTCCCACATGTCATGGGAAGGACTGTGTAGGAGGTAATGATCCACAGGGGCTGTTCTCGTGAAAATGAATAAGTCTCCTGGGATCTGATGGTTTTATAAGGGGAGTTCCCCTGCACACTCTCTCTTGCCTGCCTTCATGTAAGATGTGACTTTGCTCTTCATTTGCCTTCTGCCATGATTGCATGGTCTCCCCAGCCATGTGGAACTGTGAGTCAATTAAACAGCTTTCTTTTATAAATTATACAGTCTCAGGAATGTTTTTTTGATTAGCAGCATGAGAACAGACTAATACACATATTTATAAGATTCAGTGACTGACCATGAGGTAAAAGAAAAATTATATCTACTTAAAATATGCTCAGTGAGAAATCGTGTTTGTATGTGTGGTGGGGGTGAATGTGTTGTATTTAATTAAAAATATAACTACACTCAAAGTAGCAAAAATACTGAAAGTTTTTGACAATTATGTTACAAAAGGTGAATTAAAGCAGAATTTCCTAGAACAATTTTAAACATCACCCTTCTGTAAGTATAGTGTTGGAAAAGTTTCCAAGACACTGCTATTTGAGGTTTTCTATGACTAGATGAAATTTAGATATAGTAGCTTATGGTTAATATTATCTAAACCCTTATAGTTATAGAGAACTAGTGTATTTATATCCTCACCACTTAAATGATTTCTGTATGTTTTTGGCTGTAAATTTTTAACATATTGATACAAAATACATTTAATTACCAAACATCTAAGAAGTTTTATCAACATGTATACTAATTGAAGAAAGAAAAATGTAATCCAAATCCCATTAATTTTCATGTTAATTTATTTTGTTTTTCAGAGTCGTATGGACATGGTGCTTGAATACAGTATAATAACTTACATTTCAATAACCTTATAAGTAGAAATAATTTTCCAAACATTGTACCCCAATATATATATAATTACGTGGCTACAACTATGAAAATCATAACCTTTTATTTTTCTATGTGTTCTATAAGTCTAAGATATTTACCAAGTTTGTTAGTTTCAGTAGGGTATTTTTTGGCAAACTCATCAGAATGTTCCCAAACACTCCATTTATAAAGTTTATTTTGACAGACCTGATACTGCTGATACTTCTATAGCTACTTTTAGGTTTGTTCTTACAAAACTGAGAAGGCATTGAGGAATAAGTGCAATGCATCAAAACATGAATATTTTAGTACTTTAGCAATTCCTCCTGAGTATATTGCAGAGTACACCAAGCTAAGTGCTATTTAAACCATGTCAAGGAAAAAAGTAGCAAGTATAAGATTTTCTAAACTGATGCGAATCAGCAAGTGCTTTCCTTAATGAAGAGTTATTATAATACAATTTTGTGAATGATGATGGATAAAATGATTATAATATTTTTCATAAATAGGTAAAATAATTTTTGGTTATTTTGGCAGTTTTAGAGGAGATGGTTGTAAATTATCTAACATTTTTAAAATTATTCTCATAAGTGCACATGTTCAAACCTGTTCTGTTTGTTAATGGATTCTAGATTTTACACCTGACAGGCATTTAAAGCACAATGATTATTGTTTCTATAATTTAAAAACAGAAACTCTCAAAAGAAAAATAACGGATAACCAGGCTTAACATCAGATTTTTCTGAACCTTGATAGCTTACTTTTTCTTCCTGTTTTCCTTTCTTGTTGGATAGCAAAGAGAAAATGGGTTTCATTGCAACCCTGAAAAATTCTATCAAGTTTAAAATGTGATGGATAAAAATTAGAAATATTTTATATAAAGTACCTAAAAAGAATAGTAAATCACATGAAATGTAAATACCATTATAAATTTTCTCTTGAGCATATTTTAAATAGGATACGATTAAGAGAATTCTATAAAGGTATTTGAGGATATGGAAAAAAGTTAAGTACAAAGAAAGACACTTTAACTTAACAAAGGTCACATAAGGAGAAATGCCCAGATTTCAATAATAATTCAATATTGAATAACTGTATCATAACATGGATTTTTTCTGAAAATATTAAAACTAGGTTATTTCAAAACAATCAGGCCTAAAAAGAAGCAGTAAGAGCTATATATACACAGTCAGCCAGCCATCACGCTTCAAAGCATCTCGGTTAACTGGATGGAAGGTCTTGCTATTAAATTAACTTCTTAAGTTAACAACAACAACAAAAAGCCAGCAAAAATATATTGCTCACGAGACAGAGAGAGAGACTTCTGTTCCTGTTGCGTTGGAGATCGTTGCAATATGTTACTTTCATACTAACCACATAACAAGACAGACCCACTAAAATATCATAGTTTCTCTGAAACTATCAGAGAACCAATACGCAAAGACACAGAAGTGGACTCATTTACAGAAAGTGATCAGCTTTTCAGACGAGAGTAGATAATTTCGTTCTCATTACTGGCATTGTTGAGAGGAGGCAAACCCACCACAGAAGGAGAAAAAGAGAGATGACAGAAGTGCTGAGAGAAATTCTTCTTACATATTCCATCAAAGAACTCTCTATAGGCATAGAAAGCATAGGTCAAGACTAAAGAGAAATAAAATATTTCCCCACTGAAGACAAAGCTAATGGTGGGATATAGAGCACAGAGAGATCTACAGTCTGGAAAGGGGAGGCTCAGCTGTAAAGAATAGAAAGATCTTTGGAGTGTCAGCTTTCTTCAGAATCAAAGTCCCACAGAAGAGAATTTTTTTATCTTATTTGTAAAAACATTTGAACCCAATGGTAAACCCAATCAAATTAAACTTTCGAAAATGCCCAGATTCTACTCAAATACAGGTAAGATTGATTCAGCTTCCCACTCAAGTAACCTGGCACAAGACAGAGCATGTTCTTTAAAAAGTTTAACAATATTACTTCCATTTTAAAAAACACATAAATAAGCAAGAAAATATAACACATGATCATAAGAAGAACCATCAGTAGAAGCAAAGATGTCTCTGATACTAAAATTATCAGAAAGTGAATTTCAAGTACAATAAAAATGCTATGTAAATATCTACTGAAAATTGTGAACAATATGTATGAAAATATGAGGAGTTCCACTAGAGACATAGAAACCAATTTTTAAAAAATAAAATAGAACAAAACGTTAAAAACATAAGATCATATATAAAGAATTCATTGATAAAAAAATTAGATTGGACTCAACAATGAAAAAAAAGACAATGAACTTTATGTCAATAGAAAATATTTATACTGGAAAACAGTGAAATAAGACCAAAAAAACAAAACATTTTAAAAAAATGAAATGGCCTAAGCCGGGCACCTGCAGTCTCAGCTACTCTGGGTGCACTTGCATTCTCAGCTACTCTGGAGGCTGAGGCAGGCGAATCACTTGAGCACAAATGTTTGAGGCTTTGGCACACTACAATTGTGCCTGAAGAGGCATAATTACCCACTGCACTCCAACCTGGACAACAGAGTGAGACCTCAACTCAAAAAAAAAAAAAAAAAAAAAGAAAGAAAAGAAAAAAGAAAGAAACAAATTGAATGACTTAGCTCCTATGTTATTGTGTGGCAATAAAAGAGAAGAGAGAGAAAATTAGACAGGAGAAATAAAGAGATAATTGCTGAATGCCTTCAAAAATTGATGAAGGACTTCCACTACAAAATTGAGAGCTCGGGAAACCCCAAGCAGGATAGATGCAAACACATTCTCTGCAAATACAGGTAGATACCCAGATGCAGACATTTGCCAAAACTCATCACCTGAACAATTTAGATTAGTACAGTTTATTTTAAATAAAGTGTTTAAATGAAGTCACTTAATTTCTAATATAAGAGTGAGAAAGAGTAAAGGTAGGATAATTTATAAACCCATTAATATTCTTATTCCACTTAGTATGGTAAAATTTCTTAATTCCTATAATATAGTTAAGTTCAAAGGAAATTAGATTCACATAATTTAATTTTTACTGAAGGAAATAACATTTAGAAAAAATTTGGGTAACAGTGAAAAGTATAGAGGTTGAACTATGTGATAAAATCACTTGGTGGTAATGAGTCAATGCCAGGTAAAGAAACATCTATAAAGAAACTCTATAAAGGAGAGGAAGTTAAAGAGAAACGTGGATAAGTGCCGGGCACAGTGGCTCATGCCTGTAATCCTAGCACTTTGGGAGGCCGAGGCAGGCGGATCACGAGGTCAGGAAATCGAGACCACCCTGGCTAACACGTTGAAACCCCGTCTCTACTAAACACAAAAAATTAGCTGGGCGTGGTGGCGGGCTCCTGTAGTCCCAGCTACTCGGGAGGCTGAGGCAGGAGAATGGCGTGAACCAGGGAAGCGGAGCTTGCAGTGAGCCAAGATCGTGCCACTGCACTCTAGCCTGGGTGACAGATCGAGACTCCGTCTCAAAAAAAAAAAAAAAAAGAAATATGGATAAGAGAGACACAGTTTATCTATTAATATTTCTACTGTTTCCCAGACATGCCATGGTAATATATTTAGATATCTGCCTTGCTGACACTTTGATGAATTAATAAATGCTTTATTTTCTGAATACTGGTATAATTCATTCTTTTTATTCTTTTGAAATTATATTTATTCAAAGCAAATGCTGTCTTTTGATAAGCAAAAGAGTACTAAAAACAGGTGACTTTGAAATAATCCCTTCCATCTAAATTTTATGTGTCTATGACTGCCTTTCTGAAACTTTCAAAAACCTATTCCAGGAAATGCTGCCTAATCAGATGATTAGAACAAATTGAAAGTCAAATTAGAGTAGGGAATAAAAAAGTTGACGATTGTCTTATACAAAACATAGTTGTCCACTGCCTGTGTCTGAGCCTATAATTAGCATTAACCTTTCTTGTGGAAAATCTATTGAGCATTGTTGATACAATATCTGGTATTTATAAGGAACTTCATAAATATTGGTTGAGTTTGATTTTTTATGCATATTTTAAGTGACTCTGCTCTATTTACAGCAATAACCAGAACAAAGGGAAGAGCATCAGTCAGCAATGAACAAGTAAGAACACTTCTGGGGTCCTCCAGAAGGGACATAATGACCTCAGGTTCCACTTTTTATTATTATTTTTTTTATTATTATACTTTAAATTCTAGGGTACATGTGCACAACGTGCAGGTTACATATGTATACATGTGCCATGTTGGTGTGCTGCACCCATTAACTCGTCATTTACGTTAGGTATATCTCTTAATGCTATCCCTCCCCGCTCCCCCCACCCCACAGCAGGCCCCGGTATATGATGTTCCCCTTCCTGTGTCCAAGTGTTCTCATTGTTCAGTTCCCATCTATGAGTGAGAACATGTGCTGTTTGGTTTTTTGTCCTTGTGATAGTTTGCTGGCAATGATGGTTTCCAGCTTCATTCATGTGCCTACAAAGACATGAATTCATCATTTTTTCTGACTGCATAATATTCCATGGCGTATATGTGCCACATTTTCTTAATCCAGTCTATCATTGTTGGACATTTGGGTTGGTTCCAAGTCTTTGCTATTGTGAATAGTGCCACGATAAACATATGTATGCATGTGTCTTTATAGCAGCATGATTTATAATCCTTTGGGTATATACCCAGTAATGGGATGGCTGGGTCAAATGATATTTCTAGTTCTAGATCCCTGAGGAATCGCCACACTGACTTCCACAATGGTTGAACTAGTTTACAGTCCCACCAACAGTGTAAAAGTGTTCCTGTTTCTCCACATCCTCTCCAGCACCTGTTGTTTCCTGACTTTTTAATGATCGCCATTCTAACTGGTGTGAGATGGTGTCTCATTGTGGTTTTGATTTGCCATGTCTCTGATGGCCAGTGATGATGAGCATTTTTTCATGTGTTTGTTGGCTGCATAAATATCTTCTTTTGAGAAGTGTCTATTCATATCCTTCGCCCACATTTTGATGGGGCTGTTTGTTTTTTTCTTGTAAATTTGTTTGAGTTCTTTGTAGATTCTGGATATTAGCCCTTTGTCAGATGAGTAGATTGCAGAAATTTTCTCCCACTCTGTAGGCTGCCTGTTCACTCTGATGGTAGTTTCTTTTGCTGTGCAAAGCTCTTTAGTTTAATTAGATCCCATTTGTCCATTTTGGCTTTTGTTGCCATTACTTTTGGTGTTTTAGACATGAAATCCTTGCCCATGCCTATGTCCTGAATGGTATTGCCTAGGTTTTCTTCCAGGGTTTTTATGGTTTTAGGTCTAACATTTAAGTCTTTAATCTATCTTGAATTAATTTTTGTATAAGGTGTAAGGAAGGGATCCAGTTTCAGCTTTCTACATATGGCTAGCCAGTTTTCCCAGCACCATTTATTAAATAGGGAATCCTTTCCCCATTTCTTCTTTTTGTCAGGTTTGTCAAAGATCAGATGGTTGTAGATATGCAGCATTATTTCTGAGGGCTCTGTTCTGTTCCATTGGTCTATAGCTCTGTTTTGGTACCAGTACCATGCTGTTTTGGTTACTGTAGCCTTGTAGTATAGTTTGAAGTCTGGTAGCATGATGCCTCCAGCTTTGTTCTTTCGGCTTAGGATTGACTTGGCAATGCGGTCTCTTTTTTGGTTCCATATGAACTTTAAAGTAGTTTTTTCCAATTCTGTGAAGAAAGTCATTGGTAGCTTGATGGGGATGGCATTGAATCTATAAATTACCTTGGGCAGTATGGCCATTTTCATGCTATTGATTCTTCCTACCCACGAGCATGGAATGTTCTTCCATTTGTTTGTGTCCTCTTTTATTTCGTTGAGCAATGGTTCGTAGTTCTCCTTGAAGAGGTCCTTTACATCCCTTGTAAGTTGGATTTAAAATTTAGCAAACCTGCATCAGTTTATTGTAACTGAAATCTTGGACCTTGGGATCTGATGGGCCTATGTGTAAAGTAAGTGCACTATACTATAAGCTTCACATTATTTGCCAACAATAATACTGCAAAAGGTATTTATGAACAACGTAATTTATATTCATTTAAAATAAACAAGAAGCTGAAATTGTTTGCTATTGGAATAGGTTATTTCACAGTATCAGTGCACTGTTTATTTCTACATACGGAGCTTATTCTCTTTTTGCTAATCTGAAAAAAAATGGATGTTTTTCTTATACCTTATGGATTTCTTTAAAAATGTTATCTCCATTGTACTATGAGCTTTGAGAAGAGAACTTTATTTATTTTGAGGCGCATTTTATCTGTAGCCTATGGACAAATGACAAATATTCACCAAATAAATGAAAAAATGACTTTGGCAAAAAGTATTTGAAAGTGTCTTTTTATACTGTCCTTCACCAGAGCAAGAATAATTAGATTATTTGAATTCTGAAGAAATAGAGCTTAACTGAATCCTAATAACTCTTTCAAGTATGTTTCAAATCATATCACAGTTTTCTAGATTTACAGACATTCCATGTAGCCAGTCTCAACTCTAGAAATATGTCATATATCAGATCTGTGTGTTTTCCAAATTTGTTGTATTTTTTCTCTTCTTGGATAAATTTCCCTATGAGAAAATATCAGAATGTTATAAAATTGCTGAAGATAAGATTTGATGCATACTTATTGTAATTATTTTAAATATATGTGTACTAAGATTCACATATGACTTGATGGTATATATTTAATCTAATAGAGTTTCCTCTGTACTTAGCCTTAAAAAAAATTAAAGTCACTTTTAGTAACATCTTAAAAAAAACCCAAAAACTTCCAACAACTTTTCTTATGTTACTCTTGATGTCCTAGATCCTGAAAATACTGCTGAATTATTCCAATGAAGATTTCAACGGAATTATTTTTGAATTACTAACTCTTAAACTGAAGACAGTCTGTAAAGGATATAAAATAAGAAAAGGGTAAGCACCTGCTTTGAAGTGTAGTTTCAGACAGCCCTGGAGTGGTATTAGTCAGTAATTCTAGTGTCATTGTGAAAGAAAATGTCAATGTCTTCTGCACAATAAAAGTGTAGTGATATTATGGGTTTTTGAAAGACAGTAATGACTGCAGTATTTCATCTAAAGCATGTCTCTAAGAAACTGAAGCTTAACAGAGAGGGTCAGAGATACTGTGAGGATACTAAGGTGCTAAGGACATATTTGTGTATTTTATTTTTGAGAACACCTTAGATAACTATTTGCTTTTAGTTTTAGATTTATGAAAGAGGAGTAATCTATTTCACTAGTCTGCAGATAAATTGCAGAAAAAAGCATCCAAGCTAATACTTCTAATTTTATATCTTATACAGACTGTCTTCATTTTAACTTAGTAATTTAAAAATATTTCCATTGAAATATTCATTGAAATAATTTAGCAAATTTTTTTAGTCAATATGTTTATGTCATTGTTTATAACAATACTTGCTTATAGCCTCATTGCTGCTTTCACTGAAATTTCAAGAACCAACAGCAAGAAAGTTAGACTGAAAAGAGAAAGAAAGCTTCTTAAAGTCAATGGTAACATTTAAATATTTTTGTTTTTCTGCCAAAAACAAACAGTTTTAGCAATCCTTTGAGGTAGCAGTCTTAATGGGGAATATATCTACCACTTTTCTTTATGGATTTCTATATTACACATTATGGATATCCAAAATTTCTAGTGGTTATAAAAAGAAATATGCCAGATAAAGTAAAACTGAATTCTATTCACACTTTAATTTTGCTTTTTGCCTTTTTTATGATATCTATAATTTCCTCTATTTCACAGGTGTTCCATCTAAAGAGTCTCCTTAAGGCAAGAATAGCTGAAAGGCTTTTTGTTTTAGAGATCGTAACGTTGAACACAGAAAAAGATGTGAAGTAAAGATTAGGAGCGTGTTTTATAATGCTTAATATGATTTGGGTTAAAAAATCCTGAAGACAATACTTTAAATCATCTAGACATAAGTGCCATGGGGAAAGATAGTAGTATATTCTTAATTAAACACATGACAGTAAATTATATACCTAACAAACTGGGTTTATAAAAGCTGCTGGTGAACAATTAGTAAAAAAGCAATGTAGAATCATAAAATAATGCTCCTCTCTTGATAACTAGCACAAGGTGAAGAGAAGAAAAGGAAGGTAAAGGATTCTGAGTATCTGTTCTTCCAAAATAATAACTAATTGTAAAATCTCACTCATTGTATAATTGATGGGTGTTTCAACATTAGCATTTGCTGAAAAACTAGATGACTATATTAGAAAAATATTCTATTTTTAGTTTTTACAATAAGAAAAAACAAAATAAGAATGTCATTGGAGATTTATTTTAAAGATTATTTTGTAGACTTTTTAGGTTATATAATGTTATGATATAAAGGAAATTATTTCAATTGGACTAATTCTATTGATCCTGCTTTAATTTTCCCATATTCATTATAGTATTTTTCTTGTACAATGTTAAAATATGATCAATTGAGATAAAACAATCCATCTATGTCTCAGAGTTTAGAGGGGTGTGTGTGTGTGTTGGTGTGTGTGTGTGTGTGTGTGAAAAATTACAACTAAGTCAAAGATTTTTTTTATTATTGCAAAGATCTGTGCATAGTATTTTGTCATTTGGCCTATGCAATACACTTAAAGGATTCACTGGAATGTACTTATAGGTACTTGTAATAGGTGAAGAATTTATGTAAAGTTAATTGGCAGCCCCTAATCTTCAGAGTATTCTAAACAATTCCTTCAGAATAAACAGTTCCTCACATATTCTCCTTAATGCATCTGCCTTGACAGCCTTTGTATACACTGTAGGTCAATAGATGGCATCAGTTTAAACTATAATTCTCCTCACAACAACTTACAATTTAGTTACCATGAAAATTATAACCTAAATGGATGCCACCATACTTATAAGCCCTATGAAGAGTCTCAGAGTCTCCCTTATACTTGCAATCATTCTGAGAAGAAAATCTACTCTCCCTATCAAGATCTTGTTTTTCCCAGCCATGTTGAACATGTAGAATGCCCTTCTAATATACTCCCATTATGACTTAAGACTATCACCTGGCTCTATCTTGCTTAGCCAAAATATAATGTCTAATCCTGTGAACAAATAATATCTCTCTCATATTTTGTCACCGGGATTATGTGCAGAAAAAGATTTAGTTACTAGCGACCTCATTTAGAGAAGGATTAGAACATATATGAAGAAAAACATAATACATCCTGCCATAAGAACATACGTAGAAAGTCACATAGCAAGCATCCTATTTCATTCATTCATTCATTCTACTGTCATTGAACAACTTAGCATTAAGTACCTACTATGTCCTAGGAATTTAAGTCACTTAAAGCTTTAAATGTTATGCCTTACATAGAACATTCCTTACCCAACTTAAAATTTTAAGATTATAAAGTTACGAAATTATTTTGCTGGATAAATTTCTAATGGCTTTTACATTGATCTTTTTAGTTCATATAAATTTTATTAGGTAATGATTGAAGCAGAAATGTAGCCTTTTTATTTCATTTTGTTAACAATTTTTATTTCCAGTTTAGTAAAACTGACTAAACAGTACTTCCAAACCATTTGTTAAGTATTCTGTTATTTTCCTAACAATAAAAAATGTAATCTTCATTGTACATATATACATAAACATATATTAACACACACTATATATATATATACATATATACATATATATATATACACACACACACTATATCTAAATGATAGAGTGCAATGGTTATAGGCTCAAATTCTGAAGCCAGGTTCCCTAGGCTCAAACCTTGGTACATATATGCTAAGTCAATTTGGTTGGTTATTTAGCTTTTGTGTGCTTCTCTTTCCTCATCAAAATATTAAAAGTATAAGAAATAACTCTTGTCAGTGCTATTTATATAATTTAGTTAATATATAAAAATATATAGGATAGTCTCTGGTAGGTTAAATTAAATAATTAGGTATTTTTATTTCTAGATTCACATAAATTTATTTATTCCCACCTTTTAGTTCTGTTTTTTTCATGTGTTCACTTAATTTTTATATCTGTAAGCTTAGCCCTTCCCCTTCTCCTTTTCCTTCTTTTTTTTTTTTTTGGCAAATTTATTTGCCAATCTAGCATGTTTACACCTCTAGTTAAATGTCATGATCAATTCCCCTATTCATATTTACATGGAAATCATATATTAATTTCAAAAGAATTGACAATATGTAATATTGGTTTCAATAATCCAGAAACATGAAATGTTCTAAATCATTCCAGACATTCTTCCCTGTTCTTTAAGTAGCTTTATTAACTGGGCTCCACTGTGCTGCCTTGGGGAATCTGGACCTGCACAAACATTGTGTTGCAGCTCCAGAGAAAAACTGTACTAGCGAAATAAATGAACTTAAACAATTTCAGAAGAAGGCACAAAATTATATAAGCCTATACCTAGGTTGGTTTCAATAAATAATTACACAATTATTTTATTTCATTTTTATTGCATTTTAATCATTCTTATGATATAATTCACATGCTATAAAATTCAACTTTCTATTGTATAAAATTCAGCAGCTTTGGGTAATTCACAAATTTGTGCAGCCATCACCATTACCTAGTTCCGGGACATTTTCATCAGTCCCAAAAGAAAATCTATATCTTTTAGGAATCATTCCCCATTCTCTCAACTTCCAGCCCCTGGCTACAACTCCTATCTGTTTCTGTCTACTACCTTCTCCAGGAATTTGCCTACTCTGGACACTTTATATAAATTGGATCATACAATATTTTTCCTGTTGTGTCGATTTTTTCCACTTACCATAATATTTTGAAAGTTCATCCATATTGTAGCATATACCAATATTTTATTCGTGTGTGTGGCTGAATAATATCCCATTGTACAGCTATACCATATTTTTTTTAATGTATTCATCTGTTGGTGGGCATTTGAGTTGCTTCCATGCTTTGGTTATAAGGAATAATGCTGCTATGAGCATTCGTGCACAAAATCTTGTGTGTTCTTCTTCATTTCTCCTGGGTATGTATCTAGGAATGGGTCTAAGTTAAACTCTATTAAGTTTTCAACCCATTTTCATTTGCCTAGAGAACAGTCACCAGTAGCGCTTGCAGAGGCAGCGTTTACCCTGAGATAACACACAAGATTTGATATAAGAAATTCTTTTGCCACCTTCTAAATATTACAGTGCTGAACTCCTACATCCTGTTCAAAAAGGACAATCCTGAGCACACAATGAGCCAAGTAAAATTCAGACTGATGTTGATTGAAAGTATGCTGGAAAAGCATCACAAGCCAGGACATCAATGTCTTCGAGGTCGTCCATGCTCTGATGATGTCACAGCTCTTCGCCTCTCTGGAAGACATTTCTCTGAGAGCACAACACCAAATTCAGGGAAACGGAATCCAACTGGTCCCCGCAAAGTTTTCTGCCCACACAATGACAAGAGTGGCAAGAAGATCGGAGAGAAATGCAATATTTTTGTGCAGCATGTGATGTTCTGCTTTGTGTTGTTCCTCGCTTTGAAACTTACCACGTGTAAAAAAAAATTAAATACCAGTCATCATCTACATTTCTGTTACAAAAGGATTAGAGACAAGTTATGTTTATAAATAACTCCAAGAACAGTTTTTCTCTTTTATTTTCACATTAAAATTCAGTCAAATTTGCTTCAGCCTCAAAACGTGTGTTTATATAAACTTAAATGAACACTGGAAGTGAGCTGCACTTTCTTCTAAACAGGAAATGAGTTTTAAAGAACTTCCAAACTGTTCTTCAATGATACTGCATCATTTTACACGCCCACCAGCAATATATGAGCCTCCCACACAATTATTTTATTATGTTTAGTGTTAGGTATTCAATAATTTTCTTTTCAGTTTGAATAATTTTCCATAACATTCTCTACCCAATTATACCAGCCTTATTAGAACCATAATATTTTTGCATATCTAACATTTAAAATATATTATGCCTTCTCTTTAGATGTAGAGGTTTCCAAATTAATATTTTAGATCTATGTATAGCATATTCTTTTCTCTGAGTGCTTTAATGATTCATTATGTTGTGACATACACTTGGACTTCAGGTGAGGTTTCAATTATGCTCATAATTTCTCCCTCTTCCTAGTACAATGCCTACTTTTTCCCCACTTTTTTCAATTTATTTATGATTTCCCATTTCTATCTTTTCCTACTTACAAAGAAAGAGAAATAATTATCAGTGCTTTATAGTCATTCTAAAAGCAATATAATACTCACATATGTCTACACATGATACAGCAACTGGACTCGAATGTGCTCCCTTGGGGAACCTGGACCTGCACAGACATGGTGTTGCAGCTCCAGAGAAAAACTGTACTAGTGAAATAAACGAACTTAAGCAATTTCAGAAGAAGGCCCAAAATTACATAAACCTATACCTATGTGAAAGTTGCATATGTTTGATCAAAATAACAAAGTTTACTGTAAAAGGGAAACCCATTCATATGAATTAGGAATTAGTTGCCGATCATCACAAACCTTGCAACTTCAGTTGTTTCATTAGATCTTTTTTCTCTTTTAAATACTTTCAGGTTAGTAAAGTGCTGGGAAACTACAAAACTAGATTCTTGTAGAATTATCAAAACTATAAAAATATAGAAATGGAAGCCCACGGAAGGTGTAAAAAGAATGAGAAATATAAAAATACATTTACATTTATTACAATAACCATTTTTGTTTTAGATTTGCTTTTAGTTTTATATTTACAGTAATATTGTGCATATGTTTGATTTTATTAGCTTTTTAAAATGTGTATAATAATTAGAATCAGAGTCATTTGGTTTGAAATTTTAAAGAGATACAAGACTTTGCTAAATAATTGCATTATCAATGCATTGGTATCTGGGAAAGATTAGTACATTTAATCAATAATTATTATTTAACAAATTATGCATTAAAGTATTTAGGGAAATTTTAATTCTTTTGCATTTAAATAAATGTTAATTACTTCAAATTCATGTTTGATTATTCAGTGTTATAAATCAAAGCTTGATAGTAATTAGTGTTTTTCTTTTTCTTTTTTTCCCTTGAATATTTACTTCATATATTTCTGACAATAGATAATCCTGAGATCATACCACAGCCCTTTAATGGCATATTGCATCATCTTCCTAAATCAGAAGAGCTAGAAATTATTAAAAAAACATAGAAAATGTTTTTTCAAAAGTCTTTGGGCTATGGATTTTGAAGCCATGTTTGTTTTTTTGTTTTGTTTTTGGAAACGGATTCTCACTCTGTCACCCACGCTGGAGCGCGGTGGGGCGATCTCAGCTCACTGCAACCTCTGCCTTCCAGGTTCGATTCTCCTGCCTCAGCCTCCCAAGTAACTGGGACTATAGGCGTGCATCACCACACCCAGCTAATTTTTTTGTATTTTTAGTAGAGACGCAGTTTCACCATGTTAGCCAGGATGGTCTCGATCTCCTGACCTCGTGATCCACCCACCTAAGCCTCCCAAAGTGCTAGGATTACAGGTGTGAGCCATGGTGCCCGGCCATGTTTGTTTTTTTAACTTTACTGTATCTTCACACTCCAAGTTCTAAGAAGACAGCAAATGTACCATTTTAGCTTATTCTCCTGTACCCAAACACACAGGAAATAGACAGCCTTTTTTTTTTTTTTTTTTTTTTTAACTTTTCCTTACTAACCACAGTAGTGCACTCTCATCAACAGGGAATCTGTTCCAAGCCCCCAGTGGCTGCCTAAAACCACAAATAGTACCTTACCCAATGAGACTGTGTTTTATGTTTTCATTTTAAAATATTCCTCTACACGTTAACTATCTATTAACCTGTTTTTTAAAATATTTAAGGTTAATGCCTTAAAACTGCCGGATGGTGGCCTATAAAGACCAGATGTGACTTTGTGTTTTGCATTTCTTCTGAAAAATACAAGTTGAAACTGTCACCCCTTTCTTTAATAGATTTTCTACGTAGTGTGTTTATAGCAAAGGCACGCTATAGAAGTTGTCATGATTAAAATCCAGTAGATAAATCTCTTTCAGACCAAATCTCATAATAGGCAATGAATTGTGAATGCCTGTATGAAAGTAGCTATTCCTTTTTTCTACTTCATATAAACTAGAAATCAGTACTAGATTTTTCTGATGCTTCAATTAATTAAGTTTATAAAGACATTTTCTGCTTGCATCATGTCAAGGAAAAGGACTGAAATGTAATATATTGGATGTACGCTAATGTTTTCAAACTTTTAAGAAGGAAAAAATATTGTCCAGTGTTTCAAAATATCTGAACACAAAATCCTGAGTAAACTCTATGCTTAAGGACTTATCAGCAAATTGAGAAAGCACCATATAATTAGAAGAAAAGCTAAAAGAATGTAGTGTCATAGGCATACCAGGATCACAAATATTTGCGCTGATGGTCCTCTGTAACTTAATCTCCCACAAGGCACTTTTTTCCGCCAACCCCTCCCTCCCAACCACAGCTGGATAGGTCAAAGAAAGCATTTTATTATGTGTATGAATATCCACTGTCTTTTTAGCAACTGGATAAACATTCTGGTGTTTCTTTGTTAGTTTGTTTTTAGACTGATCTCTTTGTTCACTCAGCCTCCAGTACCTCTTACTAGATAAGCTATATGCCTCATGGTCTCTGTGATGTGGTCATATAATCTGTTGCCACTGAAGTGAAGAATTCAAACTTCTAAGCTTCTGTAAAATCATAGTTCTAAGAAAGTTAAAAAAAAAAAAAAGGTATCTGGTAAGAACTTATAAAGCTGATGTTACTGTCAAGGGAGGACTATCAGGGCATAACTAAGCCAGGAAAATGATCAGAATTTCAGCAGCTCCAGCTTGGTGGAGAGTAGCACAAGGGGCCAGTGATCTGAGCTGAGGTTCTTCCTGAAGAACCTCATTAGGCTGAAGGTTAAAAAAGTTTTGATTATCAGAATTTGTAGTATTCAGAGTGAGTCCATCAGAAATCTATGCTGTAACTTTGAGACGTTTACTTATAAAAAACATGTCTAGATTAGATATCCTGAAAAAAGATAATTTTTAAATTTTGCATTTTTTAAATCCATGATGGATGATCCCATTAAATATTCTGGTCAGTAAATATGTGTGTTTTAGAGAAGAAAAATCTGAGAATGCTAGATGTAATTAAGGTACATCAACCTTAATATTTAAACATAGTCATGTTCATATGTGTGTGATTTTAATCGTAACATGCTCTCTCACTCAGCTGGACATTCTCTTTGGCAGGAACACATGACTGAAAATTTAAAGCCTTCATTAGAATATTTCAAGGTTTTACCATTGGTGATAAATAAAATGATAAATTCAAAATCTTTTGAGGTGGGCAAAGTGAGGGGTGGGTAGGAGATAATGTTTTACCCAGTCCATTTTATTTTCTAATACAGACATATCTCTATGCTAACAGAAAATAAGTATTTTATACCAACCGTTAAAATCTATTGTGAGCTTATGCCAGGCTCTGTATTATGATTAAAGTTACTCCATTTAAAATTAAATCCAACTGAACACCACAATGATTCAAAAAGTAGGTACTATACTATTTCCATTTATAACTAAGAAAGCAGGATTAGTTGCCAGAGTGATTAATATTTCAAAGTTACATTAAGTTATACCTCAGAATAAAAATTATGAAGTTATTTGTAGCTCTTAACTACTACTTTATAGTTCCACTTTTAACCACTGCGCAATGCCATCTTGTATCTGTAGAGTACTATGCACCCTTGATTATTCAGATGTCTATAAACTATATTGTTCAGGGTTTGCCTGAGACCCACATGCCAGCACCCATCATGATCGTGGGCAAACAAGTTGGTCATTCCACAGAGGGCAGAGTAACATGGAAATTAAAACAGTGCAAATTCTTAAATCACACTGACCTGGACTTGCTTCCAGACTTCAAATTAATTTTTGTGACATTTGGAAAAAAATTTTCTAAGCCTTAGTTTTCTTCTGTAAAATTATCATAGAAAATTCTATATAACCTAGAGATATTTCAGGAAAATAATGAAATAAATGCATGCAAAATTCTTTTCATAGTGCCTGTCACCCAGTAAGTTTAAGTTAATATTATCATCATGGGCATATTCAAAAAAACAAGGCTCACATATATTAAGTGACATCAACAATTATACAGATAATGATTTAATTTTTGAAAAATAAAATTTTTTATCAGAGAATTCTGAAATCACTTTAACTCAACAGCAACGCTTTAGAAATAATTTGTGGATATTTTCAGATTTTCAAGTCTTGAAAAGGTTTAATCTTCCCAGGCACATTTTCTTTTTGCCAAAAATGTTTTGAAAAGAAAATTATTCCTTTTGTTTTATGAACTATATTACCAACGTTCATAAAAATAATTTTTTTCCTTGGGCCAGAGTTAGCATATTTGAGGTTATTAGAAATGTCCTAATCATTATTATTTATAAAATGTTGAAAAGTATGCCTTTGGTATTAAGAAAAGTTGCAGCTCGTGAGCAATTTCAAACTGTCCTCATGTGCAATTATTTCTTGTCTTAGTATTGAGATAATATTTACTATTAGCGTTGCTTGAGACAAAAGAGTAGGTGGAGACACTAGCATTGTAACTATGTAGGACCTAAATCCTCATTGACATGTTTATCTCAACTGTTAAAATCATGTAGTTCATCTTCCTCACTCACATTTTTGGGCTTGGCTAATAGTCATCTAGTATCTCCTTCTCTGTGTCGTTTCTACAACAGAAAATAATAAACTAAACTATATTCCTTTGAAACTAGAATTCTGGATATAAAGTCCTTTGCAGTGAAATGCACTGGCAGGAGATTTGGAAGATGAAGTAAAACAGAGGCTATATTCTCACTGCTGTTTTGGTCTCAAATGAGGTGGAGACATTGGTGAATGAAAAGCAATTGTGGTACCCAGTCTCAGCATTTCTGTGCCTGATCACAGGCTTTCCTACTGCAGAATAACAGAATCAGGGACACAACTGTGGTACTTTGACTTTCACTCAACTCTTCGGCGATAGCCCCTGCTTTTCATTCTTTTAGTCATTGAAATCATTTTTAAGCCTCTCGTTGCCTGTATTGAAACCCTTTCCACTTTAAATGTCTAATGACTTTTGTTTTCTGTACAAAATTCAGACTGATGCTTTCAGTCTTTCCCCATCAATCTCCTTCAGGCTTTCTGAAACAGCATGAACCATTGACGATGTGTGCCCAATATCTCCCCTTCTTATTGGCCATGTTTTTTCAGTGGGTCATTTTCCATTCAAACTTGCACTGCCTTTTTCCTCACCAATTTGGTTCCCTGTAATACTTTCCTAGAACACAGAAAACGTTTAACATTCACCCAATTCTTCTGTCTTCTCCCTTCTCTAATTTTAAGAGCTGTGAAGAGGTCAGTGCAACTCTACACTTCATGATCCACATGTATCTTCTTCCACACGCTTTTTTTCAATTATGAGTATCTTTTGAATCATGCCAATAGAATAAAAACCTTCAAGAAGAGAATATGTCATAGATTTAAAGCCATGAGGGATTATGGATGTAATGGTTTATATGGTCCCTCTGCTTACTTTTCCACAGGTTTCTAAAGAAATGCATACCTACATGGGTAGCTATCCCTCTTATCTGTTTTTCTATTCTACTTTATTGCTATCAATATGATTAAAATTTTATTATCTTCAGGCTTAAGTAGTGTCTTAATCTGTAACCCTTCTCCTTGCCTTCAATCTCTCTCTTCCAAAATTGCTAAAATCTCCATGTTACAGCACAAATCTGATAAAAATTCAAATGCTAAGCATTTGCTTAAATTAATCCAAACATATTCAAGGTCCTTCATAGTAGGAACCAACTCATATTACCAGTAATACCTCTTGTAATCTCTCTTTACCCCAAGTAATCATATACAACTTTATTTCCCCATGTCCACGCTATGGTTTCCAATATCCCACAAGAAAGTAAACTTGTATACTTTTACATTTAAAAAGTGATCCATAAAATAAACATAGTGACCAATATTTAAAATTGTTTGAGACATTAATTATCCATATTTGCTGGAGCTACATCTTTGAGGAGAGAGATTTCTTTATCTCATATTTGATTACTGATTTTCTTTTTTTTTTTTTTTTTTTGAGACAGAGTCTCACTCTGTCACCAGGCTGGAGTGCAGTGGTGCAATCTGGGCTCACTGCAACCTCCACCTCCCGGGTTCAAGTGATTCTCCTGCCTCAGGCTCCTGAGTGGCTGGGATTACAGGGGCATGCCACCACATCCAGCTAATTTTTGTATTTTTAGTAGAGATGGGGTTTCACATGTTGGCCAGGATGGTCTCAATCTCCTGACGTCGTGATCCACCCGCCTTGGCCTCCCAAAGTGCTGGGATTACAGGCGTGAGCCACTTCACCCGACCAATTTTCTACATATTCCTTAGGCTTATATGGACCATGAAGACTTCCATGTCACCTCTGCATAATTTTAAATTCCCTCTGAAATTTATTGGCAGTTAATTTCTTCTAACATTTATTTTATATAACTTTGCCACTGTTACATTAAATGCTAAGATTTCTCAGTAGATAAACAAATAATATTGATTTTTGTTTTCCGAAGTGCTTATGTCTGTCTATAGAATATTGTATTATTCATGCAATTCACAATTTTGCATTGACTTTCTAGTTTCAATGGCCCAAATTATTTTACATAGTTTTTCTGAGTCCCAGCTATCTACTAAGAAATTATGTCATTTGCTTCTACATGATATTACAGTATTGCTCTCCATACCAATATTTTAAAATTCCTTTTTGGATGATTTATTATAGATCTGGTGTGGCTTTTATATTATGTTTTATTTTCCTATATTTTAGTAATTTTAAGAGATGAGTTTTCTTCTTTCTTTTAGTTGCTACTCAGTTTCTACTGTTTCTTATAGGTGGTTTCAGTGTAATATGTAAACATCAGAAAGTGCATCATTATTAAATAAATCCTCTATTCAACTTTTAGCTATAGGATTTATAGTCTGTGCTTAATGAAAACCTATTGGCTAAATCTCCTAGAATTAAAAATTGTCACACTAATTTTTTAATAACTAAAGAAAAATGTATACTAATTTATTATTTTTGCTAGTTATTATTAAATAACTTCATTTACTTTCTAATTTCTGTCATAACCATTTAAATATATTTTTAAATCTCTTTTTAAGATTCTCAACATTGCCATCTGGTGGAGAAGTGGGTTTTTTTTTGTTTTGTTATGGTTGCTGATGTATTTTTTTCAGTTGATAAATAAAAATTACATATATTTGTCATGTACAATAAGTTTTGAACTATGTGGAATGGATAAGTTGAGCTAAATAGCACATGCGTTACCTCACCTCTTTATCATTTTTTTGGTAAGACTTGAAATCTACTCTCTTAGCAATTTTCAAGAATACAATTCATTGTTACTAACTATAGTCATCTTGTTGTAAAATAGATCTCTTGAATTTATTCCTCCTATCTAAAAGAAATTTTCTATCCTTTGACCAACATCTCCCCAGCCTCACTGCCCCAGCTCCTGGTAACCACTGTTCGACTCTCTATTTCTATGAGTCCAACTTCGTTAGATTCCACCAATAAGTGAGATCATGCTGTGCCTGGCTTATTGTAGAGCTTTTAATTACAATCTTTGTAAAAGTATCATTTCATATATATGATATTTTAAAATATCAAAGTAGAAAAATGCCTCATATTTGGATATTTTTAAAATTTTATAATGACTTTAAAATTTGAGAATAATCACATGCATACATAAATCATTAGCAACCTATATTTTTATATGATAGATACATACATATATCAAATTTGTAGAGGGTATGTGTACATACATATACACACATATATAAGAGTATATGTATATATATAATACATACATATATATGCAGTATGTATGTATATGTTTACATGAATTTGAATATGTAGATAAACAATATTTTCCAACTGAGAACACAAATTTAAAATAGTATTTTCAATTGAGAACATGAAATCAAAATAATATTTTCAATTGCCTGCAGACTGTGAACCAAGCAAAATTGGTGGTATCAGGCATATGCATAAAACATCTACTCCTTGATCTGTTGATGTCCAAAACTGAGCCTGCTGTAACGCTTTAGAACACACAGTGCAATTTATTGAAGGTTGCAAGAAAGTGATATTGGTTTCACAATCAATAACTATTGATGAATTGATATAATTTAAAAACCAAATATATGAAACATTTAAAAAATATTAGCCAATCTCTTAATGGTCTATTCCCTGATTTTATAGACACTAGGGGTAACTTGGAAGTTTTATAAGGCATTCTCTTTTATCGAACATAGAACCATATATTGCCTTGCTTTGCCATGTCTATGATAGCTCTTATCCAGCAGATGGCAGCACTTGCAATATTATGACATTAAGAAAAAATTAAACTCATTTGAACAATACATATTTAATTTCTATCAATATTTATAAATTTACAAATACTTATGTTTATACAGTTTATTTTATTAACCCTATAAAAATAACATATAGCAAACGCAACTTACTGAAATATTTAAGACACATTATTCATGACAAAAAATACTGACAGAAATATAAAATCTGCACTAATAAAGTCACAGAATGTAAGGAAATCCAGTTATGCTCACCAAGTTTAGAATATTTTTGTATTTAAAATAAAAATAATCTATTGTTTATTTGTGTAGTATTTTCAAAGAACCTATCACTTGGTATGCATATTAAGCTTAGATTACCTCCAAATCTCACTAAAACTATTTGCTTGGTGAATGACATTTTAAAACTAGATGTCTTCAATTATTTTAAATAAAATGATTTATTCATCAGTACATATTACTTAACCACAATTGAGTAAAACCTTCTAATTTCCTTTAGAAATAGTTTCACATATGTTAAATTTCACATAATATAAAACATCAAACTAAGAACCCATGCCTATAAAATTTTTCTGTATTTTATTAATTCTAAAAATAAGACTTTTCAATATATGTATCCTTCTCTCCAAATTAATATACGCTTGCAGGAAAAGCATTTCAATTGGTTAGAAATATGTGATATTGAAAATTAGATGGGTGAAGCAAGTATCTTTATTTTGGCATTCTTAGTGTCAGTCAAAAAATCAGAAATTCTTCCAAATATGTGGAATTTATCTGGGATTTAGAAGTGAGAATTAAAACATAAGATGCACAGCTATGTCACGCCACAAACGCATCTGAAGAGGGGAGAGTAAAGGGAAACTTTCATTGGCAAAAAGTGAAGTTCACATAAACTGCTTGGAAACAGAGTTCATTGGTTTCACAGAGTCAGTGACAGAGTTAGTACCAGTTCACTGGTGGAGATGCCATTATTGGGTAGGTGTTCTTTCAATCTGGGGTTAGTTTAGAAAGTCTTTGAGACAGTCTTTGTCTCCAACATACAAGCATGAACCCTCCCCTTTTTTTCTCCTGGCTTTGACTAAAAAGGATTTCATCCCAGTATCTGCAAGTTTCATATTAGTGATATATACCAACTAACAAAAGAAAAAGCAATGACTAAAAACTTCTAAAATCTAACAATACATACTGGAATTTAAATATTCTTAAACTTAACTAATAGGTGAATTAAGACAAGTTACCCACTTTGTCTTATTCATATCCCAAGCCACTGCATCCTCCAAGTACCTATTAATTTCTAGTGTTTCACTGATGCTTATAAAACAGTCAATTAATGTTACTCAAACAATCTCCTTGTCCTCTCCTTTTGTAGCTTCTGATTGCCAATGTCCTCTCTATTACGTTGAGATTATCTCATTATTGCCAGAGGCTGCCTATGTCTTTGCTGTTTAAGCCCCAGAGGAGTTCAGTATCCTGTTTAAAAACGGACATTTCTCCCTTTTGATCCAGACTTTGTCACATATTAACAAGCAAACAAATCAGTATAACCTGTGAACTTCCCACCCAAAACTTTGTATCATCGAGCTCTCCTTGAAGACAGCTTCTTGACAATTTGCTTATAATCTCTCTATCCACAGATCAACAATTAACACCCCACCCCCCCGACACACAAAATTAAACCTAAAGGCAACATGAGTTTGGGTTCATTCCGTGTGCCATAACGACTCAATTGTCTTCATCACTTTTTCTCATCAGTTACAGTATACATCCTGACTTGGGCATAAAGTTTTCTCTACCATGAAACAAAACTGAAAATATTCTCCAATTGTCATGCTTCAACAGATATAACCAAAAGATTCTAAATTCCTTTATGTAAAACTCTACCTACAAACTTACACATTTAGTGCTGACCTCTAAAAGATCTCTTGACCCTAGTCAATCTTTTTCATAACTCCATAAAACTAGTTAGTATAATTTCACAGCTAATATAATTATTTTGATTCTATGTAAAATGAACACTTTGTTGATAGGTCAGTTTATATTTCCTCTTGATTACCCTAAATTGCCACATCAATCATTACTTAATTACAGGTACATAAAAATCCACACAATTAGTATGAGTAGCAGGGGTTTTCTCACTCTCTAACTCTTTGAAACAGTACCACTAGGGAGAAAGTCACTGTCAGGTACTAGGAAGCATCTGAGAATATATGTTGTTTTTTTGCTAATGAATTAGACTGTGATAGTCGTACAGATATTAGCAGAAACTATGAAGCTCCTGGGTCAGAAACAACGCAGTTTACTACTCATAGCTAGAGCGGTACTCAGGATTAAATATTTTGCCCTTTCCTGAAACAAAATTCATGCAGGGTAATGAAATGAGGACCAGGTATTTCCTGCATACACAGTGTGAATTGTTATAAAACACCCATGATGGAAGGCCCAATCTTCTTTGAGCTCTCTTGGCCAACTTGCCTATCCTCCCATTCAGTGAAAAGACATTATCTTTATTACCTTGGAATGTAATTCAAATCTGCTACAGGGAAGGAGATATTTCTATTTTTACTGTCCTAGAATGTAAGCAAATCTGTTCCAGGTCAATGAGTCATCTCTATCTTCCAAGGCTATCCGTTTGTCAGAACAGTCTTGAAAAGATAGTCTGGAAGACATCCATTGTTAATGTCTAGACATGTATACACATTAGAGACACATGGATGTCAATCATTTCTTTAAAATAATATGAAATTACCCCCATTTTTTGCATCACTTTGTTTTCTTTGAGTGTTGCCCATAACAAATAATCCTAAAAGAGGGAGATTTTTCAAAAAAATGTTTATTATTGCTCATGGTTCTGTGGATTGTTTGGGCTGACCTAGGCAATTCTGTTACATATGCTGCTGGCTGGAATTGTTCATGCAGCTGAATCTAGCAAAAACTCTCCTGTCCTTGGAAGATTCAAGGCGGTTTTGCTTATATGTCTAACATCTCAGCTTGTTAGGCCTTGGTCTCTAGCAGGAGAATGAAATGGCTTATATAGTATCCAAGCCCTGTGGAACAAATGTGAAAGCTGCAAGCTTCTTAAAACCTAAGTCTGTAACTAACTTCCAAAATTCCAATGATGAAAATGCATTTAAAGTCTAGTTCAGATTCAAAGCATGGGGACATTAATTCTACCTCTTGATGGTGTGTAAGGATGGAAAGATTTGTTGGTGGCCATATTTTCTGACAATCTAGCATACTTGTCATTATGTGCTATTTTGGGTAAGTGTGCAATTTGTACCCTTATTAATGCATTCACATTTGTGATAGATGAAGTAAATGGTAAGCAGAAAATAATAAGGATGTTCTGGGATTTTTAAAAATACAATATTGACTTTTTGACAGCTTGGCCTCAAATGTTTTAAAACAGATATATGTGAGTTTATAATTTTCATATTAAAAGAGTGATTATTAATGTTTGACATTTTCCTAAATTGGACTTACACTGTGTTACTCATATTAGAATGAAGTGCTCTGCTAAATTATTAAAGTAAACTTTATTATACAGATCATTTGTCTCAGTTTTACTAAAAAGAAATAAGTAAAATTACCTTTATTTAAGTAGTCAGAATTGACCAAAAATGTTTCACCATTACTATTTTAAAATCAGGTAGCTTCACCTCAATTTGTAAATTTCAGTTGAATTTTCATTACATAAATTAAATACATTTAGTAAACCCATTCCATCAACATTACTTAATTCTACTTCTTACTCTGAATACATCCTGTATCTGTGGTTCCCAAACTGTGTGTTGAGTGTACCACAGTGAACTTTTAGGGGTGCAATAAGACATTTTATATTTTCAAATGAAACACAGAAATACTCAACATCTGTCATATATTATACAAAATATTAACTCAAGGTAACTTAAAGTTTCAATGTTAGATAATTCTGTATTCCTTTTAATTATATCACATCTCTACAAAGCTGGAGTTTTAGCACTTACTATCAAAGAATGCACGTGTTACCAGAAAGGGGTCCTGATTCGGACCCCAAGAGAGAATTCTTAGATCCCATGCAAGAAATAAATTGGGATGAGGCCACAGAAGAAAGTAAAAGCAAGTTTATTAAGAAAATAAAATAATAAAATGGTGGCTACTTCATAGGCAGAGTAGCAGCATAGGCTGCTTGACTGAATATACATATGGTTCTTTATTGATTATATGCTAAACAAGGGGTGGATTATTCATGAGTTTTCCAGGAAAGGGATGCAGATTTCTCAGAACTGATGATTCCTCCTCTTTTCAGACCATATAGGGTAACTCCCGGACATTGCAATGGCGTTTGTGAACTATCATGGCGCTGGTGAGAGCGTGTTTCAGCATGTTAATGTATTATAATCAGCGTATAATGAGCAGTGAGGACGACCAGAGGCCACTTTCATTGCCCTTCTAATTTTGGCACATTTTGTCTGGCTTCTTTACTGCATCCTGTTTTATCAGCAGAGTCTTCTGATTCTGTCTTCTGCAAGAATCTATATTATTATCTTTAAAGCAAAGCTTATTCTTAGACTAAGAATATTTTGCTCTTAAGATATCATCAGGACATTCCCTGGCTCTATTAAGTCCCGGGTCTGTTCAGTAAACATTATTAACATATTTCCTTAACTGTGAATATCCTGTTGACTAAGAATGCCCATCCTCCTAGGAATACAGCCCAGTAGGTCTCAGCCTCATTTTACCGAGCACCTGTTCAAGATGGATTTGCTCTTGTCCAAATGTCTCCGACGCAAGTACTGTGGAAAGTCAATGTGCGCTATGAACATTACAATTATAACTAATTATTGGCTTTCAATTTGGTGTTCAGGAAAATAAAATAATCATCTTTTATTCACTTTCTCTTATATTATCTAACGTGGTCATTTTAATCATTCAGAAATAATAAAGATATTTTCTTTAGGATATTTATGATAAATTAGATAAATTTTTTTAATAATCTGAATGATAGTCTGTCAAATGTTTTATTATTCTGGTCTAATGTGACAGGTTACAATTCAACCATTCGACCATTACACTTCAGTTAGGCAAACAATAAGTAATTTATAACTTAATTCCTCTTCCTTGAGTCTTCCTCCCCTTTGGGTGTCCCTATGTTGGTGAATATTTGTGTGTGTGGGTCGAGAGGGGCACACCAAAAACGACATGTTAAACTTTCCAGTCAATGGAATCTCAGATTCCCATTAGTCTTTGTTACGGATTATCTCATCTATTCTATTTCCAGACTGGCTTTTAATGAGATGTACAGATTCTATTTGGCCTAATAGGGAACACCATGCAGGAATCTGCTGCTGCAGTAATACGAATTTCTTTTACACCCTGACTTCTTTGTCCTGATACCAGCCTACCAGCTCTCCTCTCACATCCAAGATCATTCAAGTTCTCCAGTGAAAAGGAGGATGGCATATTAGATTTATCAAAATATCTGCCTCTCCTGTCACCACTGAGTCAACATTCCAGACACAATGCTCCACACATTTTTGAACAGGAAAAACTATGAGAAAGGGGCTTCTTCCAGAGTTCAAAATAGAGATGGTAGAAAAACACCCTTGCCCTTAGAATTCCATTCAGTCTCCTTAGTACATTCTTCTACATGACCTGGGGACACAGAAGCAAGTCAGGGCACATTTGTCTAGGCATCTACTTCCTTTCCAGATTTTTTTTTTTTTTGGTTGTCAATCTTTTTGGTCCACTCTTTTTTCCCATGTATTATATCTTCCCTGTTTTTGACGTAGAATTTTCTTCACCCCATTTCCAGGAGTTAAATGGCACAATGGATATTACAAAAGAATATTTACAAAAACATGAAAATCAAATTAAATTGATATTTCTTTATTGGAGCTCAAGTGCAGGAAATTGAGTGAAAGTCCTTAGATGATATCATATTCTCATTTCAGTTTAATATTGTAAGACTCTGTTAAAATGGAAATTGTTCTAACTGCTTTAGATTGAGGCACCAGAAGACCAAAATATATCAGTATTTGGTTAAGTATCTCCATATCCAAAATGAGATGGTAATTAATGTATGCAAGACTTGTAGGAAGATATGTATAAACCTGTTTAGAGAGGCAGAGTCACCATAAGCCTTCAGAGTATAAATAAGTTTGGGGTTATTGGGAAAGAAGAGATGATCTCTTTGGAAAATTTTAGGATTTGATGGCATTTTCTTAAATCTACATGGAGATGACAAATATGTTATTTATTCTCATTTATAGTGAGAAGGGCTGCCAGGAGACCACTCAGAACTTAACCTGTGCCTCTTGATTCTGAGTGATGCACTTAGGCTAGACCCAAACCAGGAAAGCTACAAATTAAAGACTGTAGGCTAGGTATCTGATGATAGTCTAGTCTAAGGAACTAGACTTTGTGAAGAATGACTAACTCCTGTAAATTTTTTGGGCAAAGGATGACCAATTGTTGGTCATGAACAAGATGTATGCCAAGAGGGAAATGGCAGGTCCGGACCCATTATAGGAAGTTTTTTTGCTTACTTGCTTGTTTGTTTTTCCCCAAAACCTTCCTGCAGGCATAAGACTAGAAGTGACCTGTTAGGAATTGTTAAGTGATAGCACCTGAAGTAGCCACACAACCATGTTGTGTGATCCATATCAATAATCCTCATGCATGGCCAATCTACCAGTTGATTATTCTGGAAAGAGAATATTCTCTATCATCTGAAAGAATCAAGCAGAAAATATGAAGGGGCTGATAGCAGCTGGCCAGGCAACCTGTACTTTCATCAGCTCTGTAGCTCTTCATGGCTTTTCTATTGAATTGTGTCCTCCACACACACCTCTCACCCTTGGCTATAGCTGCTAATTTCTCTATTGTGGAAAAATGGGTACGAAATAGGTGTCCTGGATGGGCGTGGTGGCTCACGCCTGTAATCCCAGCACTTTGGGAGGCCAAGGCGGGCAGTTCACCTGAGATCAGGAGTTCGGGACCAGCCTGGCCAACATGGCAAAACCCTGTCTCTATTAAAAATGCAAAATTTAGCCAGGCATGGTGGCACGCACCGGTAATCTCAGCTGCTCAGGAGGCTGAGACAGGAGAATCACTTGAACCCAGGAGGTGGAGGTTGCAGTGAGCTGAGATCATGCCTACTGTACTCCAGCCTGAGCCACAGAGCAAGACTCCATCTCAAACAAAACAAAACAAAACAAAACAGAATAGTTCTCCTAAGTAAAAATGGAATGAAGCAAGAGTGCCATTTAAAAACTTTTGCTTAACTTAGTCTGCTATACCCAGATATTTTCTATTACAAGCTGTCTTCACCTGGACATATATCATATTATGGAAGCTTTGTTTGCCCAGGCATTGTCAGAATTTTGTATTAGTTTATAAGATTTATAAGATCCATACTTATGCCTTATTTCATGGCTTCTTAAGAGTTGACTTGGGAGCAGAAAGCCTTCCATCTTAAAATTCCTTTCACTTATATTTATTTTTCAAAGTTTACCATGCACATTTCATGGCATGATACATTATGTGTGTTTTTATTTATTTTAGCTCTGGGGAAAAAAATAAAGAGGCATCCGCAGTTACACATTTGGCCTTGCTGTTCAGAGGAAGCAGAGTATATGAAAATCTTTAATCTTCAATGTGTACAGCTCATAGTTTCCCACCCAAATGTTGACTAATGAGGACTGAAACTGCCAGAATCCCACATATATTGTCTCTTTTTTCAACAAACACTATCTCTCCTGCAAATACACACACAATCAATGAGCCCTTTTATGACTAACTTTTCTGGAAGCTTCAGCATAAATGTCACTTCTATTTGGAGTCTTGCTTAAATTTTCAAATTCAGTTAGGTCCCCATATTACAAAAAAAAAGATTATCATCATTCATAATTGTTATTAACCAACTATATTATATATGTACATATCTTTCCTATTGCTATTCTGATTACAGTACAATCTAGAAGTTCTGGATTCTTTTTTCTTGTTGACTGTATACAGCATCCAGTGTTCTGACAATGATTAAGTTCTCAGATTTTTTAATAAAGTGATGAATGAATTTATGATTGTCATTTAAATAAACTATGAAAGGAGAAGAGTAGTGAATATCAAAATCTGGCTTTCAAAAAATCAAAAATCAAAATTCAAAATGATGCCAAAGGTAAAGGGATAGAAATGGATAGATATATAGGCAGGAGTGTGTGTGTGTGTGTGTGTGTGTGTAGGTGTGTGTGTAGTCATTTAATGGTGGGGCAGCAGTGAGTCGTTTCACAATGAATGATTTTCAAACTGACTTTGAAACAAAACTACAAATTTTTGTTGTGTTACTAATTCTTAAATAAGATATTTATTTAGGTTTATTTGTCATTCCTATTTGCAATAGCAACATAGATCAAAGATAATGTTCAATTATAGATCACTTAGCTTACCAAGAAGTACATGTTTTTTAAACAGAGAAGGCTTTAAATATTGTTGCCTTATGGGCAAATTCATTCAAGTGAAGAAATAAGCCTCTAGGACAGCATTACTTATAATTACTCAGATTTATCTACGTGAGGTTTTGGGATAAAGCTCCACATAAAATGAAGGAACAGATGGACAAGTGTTATATTTTTGGCAACCTGTTTTTCATTATATAAACTAAATTGACTGTTTTGCATATGCGTGGGGCAGAGTACTAAGTATCTCTTTGATCTTTGTGATTACTGCAAATAATGCATGTCTGTTACACAGATGCCTTTTAAAGGACATATAAAAACAGTTGACATTTATCCAACCATTTTGTTGCTTTGATAATGATTTCTAGACATGTTAAAGGTTATAAATGAGAAAGTTAGTCAACATTTAGTTGGTCAGAAGTTACTCATAAAATTAAATAATTAATTTTGATACAATTATAATAGTATACTTTAGTACATGTTTAACCCCAAAGGAATATGATTACATGTTTTGTGCAACCTTGTACATGATTAAAATGATCTACAAAGCAACTCCAGTTTGAGCTTATTTTTATACAAAGGAACATTTTGAAATTAAAGATACAGAAAGAAACTGAAAAATGTTTCAAAAACAAGAGCCACAAAAAGAGTGCACTAAATTAAACAGAAAACTGTTAAAAACCAAATGCCTTCTATGATTACAAAAATTATGTTTAAAAAAACTAGAATATATGTGATTATCTATGAATGTAATTATAAAGTTTTAATGGGCCAGGCACAGTGGCTTATGCCTGTAATCCCAGCACTTTGGGAGGCTGAGGCGGGCGGATCATGAGGTCAGGAGATCGAGACCATCTTGGCCAACATGGTGAAACTCTGTCTCTACTAAAATATAAAAATTAGCCAGGCATGGAGGCACGTGCCTGTAATCCCAGCTACTTGGGAGGCGGAGGCGGGAGAATCACTTGAACCCAGGAAGCGGATGTTGCCCAGTGAGCTGAGATCATGCCACTGCACTCCAGCCTGGTGACAGAGCAAGACTTTGTCTCAAAAAGAGAAAAAGAATAATTTTTCAATGACATGAATAAATAGAAACACATGCCATATCCCAGTGTGGGAAGAAAGGCTATAAGAATGCTTATATTCTCCAATGAATTTATAATACTAAATTTATTACCATCACAAATATTAGCTGACAATTTGATGAAAATGTCTCTCGAGACAAGAAAAGTGCATGTGCCTAGCTACATTTAAGGACAACTAAAACAGGAAGTTGTTTTTTTCAAATAACAAAAACACATGTGCAAGAATGTAAACTTTGGCACTGACAAATTGAAACTTATCTTCAAACATGTATTAATCAACTCAAAAGGGCACCTGACAACTTCAGTATCTCTTGAAAGCCACAAGCAACATGCACGGACAAATATTTATTTAGGCGTCCACTTCAGGTGGAACACATGTGGGACATAGTTACATGAAAGAGTTCTCTTGAAGACTTATGACCTCTACCAGATCACATCAGGAGAACAGTGTTTCTGGTACTTTCTGTATTATTACTTTATTTGGACTTATTTGGAATTTACTATCATCCTCTTCAAGTTTAAGAAATGGGTTGAGAAGGGAGCAGAAGCCTGTGATCTTTCTAACATATTTGTTTTATGCTTTTCTTCCTCTTTCTCTTACTTCTTCACATCAAAGGTGAGGCTTTCCATAAGCTTTTCTTTTCTGGAAGGGGCTTCTATTTAATCATATTCTTTTTCAGTTTTAGGTGAAATGGGAACATTTCACATTTTATCAAAAGAAAACCTACATCTTGCTCATAAATTAAGAAAAATATAAAATACTAACGCCACTGTAATTTAAAAACAAATTGTAGACAGAGACAAATACAATGAAGAAATGATACTAGTGGTAACTTCTAGTTTGTACCAATATCCAGTTAATTCAGAGCTCCAATATAATGAAGTGGACATGACATAGATCACTTCTAGGTCTAGCCCTAGAACGGTTTGTCAATTCTTCAGGCTCTCTCTCTCGTTTTCTCTGTCTCCATAACTAGAATAACTTAACAGCCCTAGAAGCTGTGAGCACCACAAATGTAAAGAGGCACGACTCTAATTACTGCTTGGAGCAAAGTCACACAAGAGATTAGTGGCCAGAAACAACCGCATTGGAGTATGTGCAAGCCAGAGATTCATTTTTATTGTATGAAGCTAAGATAAACTGAATTATAAAAATTCATTGCAATCCATATGAGGTTTTAAAAAAGTAGAAATAAAAACGGGGAGCCAACAATGAAAGTTTAAGCTTTCATTGTGTAAATCATTAAACTTGATATTCATATAAATAATAAGTTAATTCCATTGCTAAATTAACTTTACTGGATTGCAAAGCACTTTATGACTTTTCCTGGATTTCCACATATTAATTTAACCTTAATTTTCTTTGTTTCCTGTGATTAAAACACATAATTTTCCAAATATTTTATTCATTAAGTTTCTATTTTCTCTTAATTATCATAAACAGTAGAGAAGATTAATTGATACCTACATAATGTTACTACAATAAATATAATTTTAGTAAATACCTTATTAAAAACACAAAAGATTCTTTGCAAATACAAAATAATGATATATTCCTTTGAGTGTCTATGCTCTGCTTTTACCTTGGGAACAAAATGTTGCTAATATAATATTTTATTTAAATCATTTATGATGTGACTTTTTGTATTTGTGGTTTGTATTATTTGTTATTATGAAATAGTATTCAATACTAAATTTAGAGCTGTAAATTTACTAATAAAGATATTGAAAAAAGATATATTTAGTCATAGTTTATCCTATCCTGAAAACCTACGAAATTTAAAGTAATTTTTAAATAATTTTCAATCATATAACAGAAAAAAGTGTTAGCATTCCAGTGACAATTAATAGGCCATGTGTTGACCTGAAACAGCTTTATGAAATAGACTGATTTTGGAAGGGTAAATTTATTATATAAATTATTCACCATAAATTAACTTTGAACAGTTTTGTATACATTTCAAAATAATAAAATGTTTTCTTAAATACAATCTAGGATTCACAATTTTCAAAGACAGAGAAAAAGATTATAAACATTTTAATGAGGTTTAGTGTTTTAAAAGAATGAAAGTATTATATCATTTATATAGGCACATGCTTAAATGATTTTCACTAGTATTTGCCAACAGCAGAGGGAGATATTGAACTATAAATTACAATTTTACCATGCACATCTTTTGCAGAATGATTTATAGCCAGTTAGACATTTGATTTTGAACTTGCTTTTCTTGGAAAAAAACACCTTTCTTACACATATTTTATGAAGATATTTTTCTCTTGAGATATGTTTAACAACCCACAACCAATAGTGTTTTTAAATTTGAAAATTAATGGATTTACATTATGCTAATATATCACTTGATATTTTACTTAACGTCTAACTTTTAAATGTCAAGTAACTCAAAACTAATGCATTTTATGTTTCATTAAAACTGACTAGGGCAGTAAAGCATGATCTTTTACACTCAGCCAGACCTGAATGGATGCCTCTGTTCTGTTATTTACTAGTTGTGTGGCCCTCAGCAAGTTATTTTTCTTTTCTAATTTTCACTCTTTTTACCTGTAAAGTAAGGATCATAATATATCATTTAAAGGGTTGTTGTAAAGACTCTCTCTCTCTCTATATATATATATATGTAGTGTTTACCAAAGTAATTTTCCATTAAAGATGGTCAATATACATTTATTAATATTCTTGATATGATAACTATTTTTAGAATTCAAGAAATAGTGAATGCATAAAAATATATAAATCTTCAATTATAAATCATATACAACTAAATTATATAAAATAATATTGATATACACATACTTTATAATACTTTGTGTTCTAGAGTAAAATACATGACATAATTTATAACATTAAACATGCAATTAAATTTTGTCTGGTACATGATAATCATCCTAATCTTACTTGTAATATAAAATGTCCTTTTCGTGTTTTTGATTTTATTATAAGAACTGATTATTTATTTTAAAATGTTAATGTCATCAGAACACAGGCCATCTCAATTATATAATATTTTTTAAATGAGATTAAAGAAATAAAATGTGGGGAATAAGACAACATTGATACAAAGTAGGTATAATCTTGGAAGACTGTTATTTAATAACTTCGAATGAAAGTATAAGATTGAATTTAATTGTATTGAAATTAGGAGAAACTGTGGATTTCTTTGGGGTTCATAGCATTCGATGATTGCTATATCTTCCATTTCAATCCAACATTATTCTATGCAGGATAATTAAATTTAGCTCTTGTTAAATTATGTCACCTCATTTTCTGATTCATTTTATACTGCTGTATAATGTAAGGTATGTTTCCACTAAGCTTTATTATGTGAAACTGTTTTCCACTTAGCAGGTCCTACAGCTGAGGTTTCTACCATTTAATTTAACTTTTGGAGTTACATAAGAATCAATCATTGTTCCTGGTAGATGCTAGATTTGAAATTGATCTATAAGTACAGATAACACTTCGACAGGTAAGATATGCAACAAATAATATAAATTTCAGGCAAAAGGAACAGTTTAAACAAAGGCAGTTTGAGTAATGGAGGAATAGAAAGGATATTATCTCTATACAAGGAATATATAATAATTTAACAATTCCTCAAGGATATAGAACCAGAAATACCATTTGACAGAGCAATCTCATTACTGGATATATACCCAAAGAACTGTAAATCATTCTACTATAAAGACACATGCACACACATGTTTATTGCAGCACTATTTACAATAGCAAAGACTTGGAACCCACCCAAATGCTCATCAATGATAGACTGGATAAAGAAAATGTGTCACATATACACCATGGAATACTATGCAGCCATAAAAAGGATGAGTTCATGTCCTTTGCAGGTACGTGGATGAAGCTGGAAACTATCATCCTCAGCAAACTAACACAGGAACAGAAAACCAAACACCACATGTTCTCACTCATAAGTGTAAGCTGAATAATGAGAACACATGGACACACGGAAGGGAACATCACACACCAGGGCCTGTTGGGGTGGGAGGAAAGAGGAGGGAGAGCTTTAGGACAAATACCTAATGCATGCGGGGCTTAAAACCTAGATGACGGTTGATAGGTGCAGCAAACTACCATGGCACACGTATACCTAGGAAACCTGCACATTCAGCACATGTATTTTAGACTGAAAGTAAAATTTTTTAAAAAAAGAATTTAACTGAGAGTCAATTTATGGAGAATTTTGGATTTTGGACTGAATCAAACTAGTAAAAAAAAAAAGAAAAAAGAAAAATCTGAATCAGTAAAACAGCCTAGTCATGAATTTATTGGCCAAACATTAGCAGATGATTCTGAGCTTGATAAGGACAGTTCAAAAGTGGAGAGTCAGTCTTTCAGGAGAAACCTGAGCACTTGAGAAAGATGTAGAGATTATCTGAGACAAAGTACCATGAGAATGATGTTCTGAAAGGGGAGGTGAAGGGAATTAATACATTTTCTATAGATCTTTGAACGCCATGGTAAAATGATAAGGTTATCTTATGAAAATATGCACCGATAAAGTTTAGTCTATAAGAATTTTCTTATGTCAAATGATCATACCCAGAAGCCAAGGTTCATCATTTTAGAATCACATATAGAGAATTTTCATTAACAGCTAGAGAAGATAGGCTTAAATCAAAACATTTTGGAACATCTTATTATATTTTGCAATTTATAAAAATATGACCACTAGGCAGGTGTGCTGATGACACGCGCCTGTAGTCCCAGCTACTTGGGAGGCTGAGGCAGGAGAACCGCTTGAACCTGAGAGGCAGAGGTTGCAGTGAGCCAAGACTGTGCCATTGCACTCCAGCATGGGTGACAGGGCGAGACTCCACCTCAAAAAAAATAGATATATAGATAGATAGATAGATAGATAGATAGATAGATAAATAGATAGAAAAATAGACAGACAGATAGATAGGTTTGGACCAAGGTTATATGTGTGTGTGTGTATATATATACATATAAAACCTTGGTCCAAACGTAAAGCAGATGTTCTTTAGTCGAATATGGTTTGGCTGTGTCCCCACCCAAATCTCATCTTGAATTGTACCCCCATAATTCCCTATTTCCCACGTGTTGTGGGAAATAATTTGAATCATGGGGGCAGTTTCCCCCCATACTGTTCTTGTGGTAGTGAACAAGTCTCATGAGATTTGATGGTTTTATTAGGGGTTTCCACTTTTGCATCTTCATCATTTTTCTTGCTGCTGCCATGTAAGAAGTGCCTTTCACCTCCCGCCATGATTTTGAGGCCTCCCCGGCCATGTAGAACTGTAAGTACAGTTAAAACTCTTTTTCTTCGCAGTCTTGGGTATGTCTTTATCAGCAACATAAAAACAAACAAATACATAAGGATATAACAAATAACCCATGACCCCATAAGCAGTATTAATAAATTTATTTCCTATGTTTTCTTTAACATTGGTCTTCTGGAAGAAGATACAGATTTGTTTCTGATAATATGCATTGTCATATGTAAGGATCAATATTTTATTTACAAACCTAATGGTAGTGTTTGACTTGTCTATTTTTATTTCAAGTGTCCCATATATTAAAATATTATCAATTTATAACATCTGATTATAGTTAGCAAAAGAAAGATATATTTTCAAATTTATTTACTTGAAATATGTTAGATATTTGTATTATTCCTAGTTAAAAGAAATTAGACTAACTAAAAATCTAGGGCATTTATAGTGAATGTATTATGTTGATCTTATCATCTGCAGCTCTTATCATCTGTGGCTCATATTATAATGAAATCATCTACTGTTTATTTAAAATCAAATATATACATGTTTATAAAACCCAGACGTGTTTAAATGATACAAAAAGCTATTTGTTGTTTACTTTGTTCATACATATTAGGTTAAGACAGAAATAGGAATTCACTGTTTACCGTCTATTTGGATACTGTATTTTAATATTTATGGAAGTTATGGGAATGTACATTAATATAAAATACGCACCTAAATAAACTCAAATCCACCTATATAAAATGCTTTCTAAGTGAGATAAGTTGCCATGCATGTATGGTAATAAAATTAAAATATGAATCAATATATAAATAAAATATATTCTCCTCAATCTCTAGATAAACTAAAATTTGTGCACCATCAAATGTTATACCAAGCTATCAGTCTGGTTTCAACCAGAGAAGCAGAACCTCTAGGAGGCATAGAGAGATTGACAGATGGATTTGTGAGAAAGATAGAGTTGTTATTACAGAATTGTGACAGCTGGTGAAGCAGTCCTGTAAAGCTATTATCTCTGTGTCTAATGCTGGAGTTTGAAGTCCACAGACCAGGCAGTCAGAAAAGAAGATCACAAGAAAGCTGGAAATCATTATGAGCTTGAACCCCATAAGGACACACTGAAATCCATGTTCGTTCTTGTTGACTCTGACCTGAATAATGAGGGTGCCCTGCAGAAGCCAAGGCCTTTCATCACAGAGCCAAATAAACACATCACCTGACAAAAGTTCATTATATATTCCAATAATTTAGGATATTTTTAAAAATTTGTTTAGAACACAATGATCTTTAATAAAATTATAGCTTTATCTGAATCAACATTCAAAATGATGAACCAAATCAAACCCTTCCAACAAATTATCTATTAATGTGGCACTCATTCATCCTGGTATGAGGCCTTTTAGTAGAGCCAAGGGGCAGGTGAGTCTACTGTCCTAGAGTTTCTACAGTCCGTGCCTAATACATGATCTGAACTCAGACAACTTGTGCTGCTGAGTTGATCAAAGTAGTCAAATTTCTCATCACTTGCTCCAACACATCCCTTACTTGGTTGCTCTGGGCAGTGTTTGGTAGTTCCATATACTCACATAGCTGCTTGGATTTTTCAAGGCCATTTGCAGAAGCACTTAAACAACTTGTAGATCGCATATGCTGCCTCCGGGGATACTGATGGACCACATGTATTAATAATTTTGAGCCCCAATAAATAATTTCTTATAAAACTAATATTTTTATGATGTTTAAATTGTATCATAACTCTTACTCAACTAACCATTATCACGAAAATTAATTCCAGCCTCCAAATATTTTCTAAGATTTTTGATATTCAATATTCCTCTATTAAATTAATCATGCTAGAAGAAAAGGCCCATGAGTGATTGGTATTTGTGGCATTCTACTAAAATTTGTTACACCAATATATGTTTATTACAACATGTAATTGATTCTCATTATTTGCAGTAGTTATGTTTTATAATGTCATTCACGAACACTGAATTAGTGAATACTGAGCCATTGCTCCTAGAGGAAACAGAGGACTAGGTTCCTGCCAGCCTCTGATCACAGTACTTTCATCAACTGATCAATCCTTAAAATCCATAACCTTGTTTTACGTGTGTTTCTTTTTAAAAACATCTTGTTTATGTATATTTTTGATTCATTAACATTGAACTCATAGCCAACAGCACTACAAATTATGCCTCAATGAAGCTTTTCTAGTACGTATGTTTTTCTCCTTAAGGCACATCCTTGTATTTTTGTCTGTTTGTTTGTTTGTTCGTTTGTTTTTTTGCTTAGGAATATTTGAAAGAACTTTAGCACTATGCTTGTGTTACATTTTAATCAGTGAAATCACCAATAAGCAGGAAAAATGTGAAAAAGGTAGCACTAACTATACTGTGAAATTGATATGTGTTTATAATATAAGAACTGAAACAAGAAGGCAGTGTTGCTTCCTTCTTTGACCTCAGCTGAGTACTTGCACATCAGGTGACTCAAACTTTTTATTGTTCTGTACTTTCAGAAATTTACAAAGGGTGAGAATATTCATTTGGGTGTAACAAATACATTTCAGTGATTAGGCAAATTCACAAATACAGAATCTGTGAATAGTAAGAACTGACTATGTTATTTAATGTTTACACTTATCATAGTTATTCTTATGCTATTTGTATATACCAGTATGCACAAGACTGTCAATATCAGTCATGAAACATCAACCTGCAAGAACGGCTGTGAAAATTAGCCATGAACTTTTCCAAATGACATATAATTATATTCATGAAAAAAGTGGTGACAATACTGTGAATTTTATGATCCCCAAAAAGAGAAACTAATAGTAATTTACCTGATTATGAGTACAGAGACAAAAATACCTGATTATGAGTGTCTGTGTATATAGATACACACACATACATATACTAGATATACATATTCTTGAATGTATATAAACATATTCAAAAAAGAATGAAGCATTTTATATGTTAGAAAATGATATTATTGCTTATTTTATGGTTCCCAAATGTTCTTTACATTTTTGTTTAGTGCAACACATAAAAAGAATCCTAAAATCAAAGGCTCACGTTAAAACTGGCTCTCTTTTCAGCTATGAGATAATTACAAACAACTCACTTTTCCTGAATTTTAATTTCTTTATGTATAATAGTGGTGTAAGATAAATAACATCTAAAACACTTCTAGGTATGTATCAGTGCATAGTGTGATTACAGTAAACAATAATTTGTTGTGCATTTCAAAATAACTAAAGAGTGGAATTGGAATGTTTCCAGCACAAAGAAATAATAAATTCTTGAGGCGATGGACACCGCAATTACACTGATTTGATCATTATACATCATACGCTTGTATCAAGAATATCACATGTACCCTATAAAATTGTTTATTATATACCATAATAATTGCAAATAACAATTTAAAAGAATCCTCAAATTTGTCTATATACAGGTACTTTTGCATTTATCGATGTTAACATAAGGATTCTGAATTTATAGTATTGTTTTAATAATTTTCATGTTATCATAAATCTACATATATTTCTTAGCTACAAAGCTACTTTACCCATCTAGAAGAGGTACAAAAAAATCAAATTTTTTAAAAAGACTTCAGTATAAGACTAACTAGAAATCACAATTTTCATAACCTAATGATTATGCATATATTGTTGAGAACATATTTTCTCAATCTGTACATACGTCTAACAAACTTGTACATTTGTTTTAAAGAGTTATTATATAAGTGGGTTTTTTGAAAGCAATAAGAATAGAAATTGACAGCGTGGGAGAGGAGACACTATAGTTTAAGTTTATTTAGCGAAAGAATAACAACATGATCACCAGTGAGGAATTCAGGTGGTCTAACTACCGTATTAGGGTAGCGTAAAATAACTAGTATTCATCATAATACCAAGAAAAATACAAAATTTAATATATTAAGAGTTTAACAAAAGACAGCAAAATTAAATCCTTGAGAGGATAAGAAGTATTAAGTTGTTACGTGTGTTGTGAGAAGGGAGAGCAGGGTGATCAAGAAGAAGTGATATCATCACAGCCCTTTGTCATGTTTGGTGAACACAGGCTCTCCTATTTCAATCCTGCCCTTGTTTGTTCTTCAGATATCGCAGGGGTCTGGTGCACACCCACCCACATTACTAATGCACGCCCATCCCTTCAGTTACTGAAACATACCTGTATCTATTGTGGAGTAGGAAGGAGATGGCACAGATGGAAGGAGTTATTTTTATTATAAAGGAAAGATTACATATCTACTTGGAAAATCTTATAAAATATCTAGGCCTACCCTAGATAAGGAAGAGTAAGGAGCTCCTGAGATGCAGAGCATGGAACATGAATCTGATTCTTAAGGCTTTTCGTCTATGTATTGCACTAGAGGATCTTTCCTCAGGCATATCTGAAGTAAACAGAGTGGGAGCTTACATAAAGTGACTTCCTCTTATTGTCAGTCCTTACAGCAGCTTGATTCTCATCTACAGAGATAGAAGGACAAGAAGTATAGATGACTAATATAATGTAGTCTGATGCGGAAACTGACATTTATATGCATACCTTATCAGTCAATAAATTATCATTATCTTTCATTATATTTAAATATACATGTGTTCCTTGATTTAAGATGGAGTTACATCCTGATAAACCTACATAAGCTGAAAATATCAAGTCAGAAATGCATTTAATAAGTTTAATCTACTGAACATGCAGCATAGCCTACTTTATGCATACTCAGAACACTTAAATTAGCCTACAGTTGGGCAAAATCATCTGGCAACATAGTCCGCTATACAGCAGCGGTCCTCAACATTTTTGGCATCAGGGACAAATTGTGGAAGACAATTTTCCCATGGACCAGTGGGGGAGTGGTGACGTTTTCTGGATGATTCAAGCAAGTTACATTTATTGTGCACTTTATCTCTGTTATTACCTTGTAATATATAATTAAATAATTGTACAACTCACCATAATGTATAATCAGTGAGAGTCCTGAGATTGTTTTCCTGCAACTAGATGGTCTCATTTGATGGTGATGGGAGACAGTGACAGGTCGTCAGGCATTAGATTCTCATAAGGAGTGTGCAACCTAGACTCCTCACATGCACAGTTCATGATAGGGCTCACGCTCCTATGAACATCTAATGCTGCAGCTGATCTGACAGGAGACGGAGCTCAGGTGGTAAAGCAAGAGGTGGGGAGCAGATGTAAATACAGATGAAGCTTCCCTGGCTCACCCACCACTCACCTCCTGCTGTGCAGCCCAGTTTCTTTTTTATTTTATTTTATTTTATTTATTTATTTATTTATTTATTTATTTATTTATTTATTTATGAGACGGAGTCTCACACTGTCGTCCAGGTGGAGTGCACTGGTGCAACCTCAGCTCACTGCAACCTCCACCTCCCAGGTTCAAGTGATTCTCCTGCCTCAGCCTCCCGAGTGGCTGGAATTACAGGTGCCTGCCACCACGCCTGGCTAATTTTTTTGTATTTTTAATAGAGACAGGATTTCACTATGTTGGCCAGGCTGGTCCTACCTCCTGACCTCGTGATCTGCTCGCCTCAGCCTCCCAAAGTGCTGGGATTACAGGCGTAAGCCACCGCACCCGGCTGTGCAGCCCAGTTTCTAATAGGCTACAGATCGAGTCTGTGGCCAGGGGTTTGGGTCCCCTGCTATAGTGTATCAGTTGTTTACCCTCAAGATCACGGTGGTTGGCTGGGAGGTGTTGTTCACTGGCTCTGCTCAGCATAGAAAGAGGGTATCCTACTGCTTTCCACTGAATGTGTATGGCTTTCACATTACCATAAAGTTGAAAAATAATAAGAATCATCCTAAGCTGGAGACCATCTATATATGAATCCTAAATATGTGTGTAAAAATATAAATGATTCATCTTTGTGTTTTCAACTGATGCAATGGTTTGCCCACAATTGACATTAATGCTTACATATTGAATGGGATATGTTTTCAAAAAGTATTTTTATTGAAAAAGATGATCACAAGTGTTTAAAAAAATTGTTCCTATTATATATAGAACCAAAACCTGATATTTCTATAAATTGTATCCACTTATTAAAACCATTGTTCTGAGTATCAGTCATCTGCAGAATAAACAAATTTAGAAGCCAGAGGGAAGTGAATCAGTGAATATAGATTCTGCCTCTTAATTTTGTGCCAATAGATTTATTCCCTTACCTCTATATGCTCCAATTTTCCCATTGTAATAGTAGTTGTCCCATAGGTATCTTTTAAGGATAAAACTGTTATTACGTGTAGATTAGCTATAGTAGTTACATTCATGTGGAGTGCTCACAGGCATACATACATATGCCTTATTTTTATTAATGTTATTAATTAAATACCTAAGGTTAAAAAAAAATGTAGGATAGTTTGATTCTGCTTAATAACTGCAGCATGTTATCTCCCTCTCTTATTTTTTTAGATAAACTTTTAATTCTTTGTAAGAACATGCTAAGAAATGGTCACTGATTCCTAAAAATGCAGTCTGTAATACCTTGCTTCTAATCATGTTAATATTTGGTTGTTCATTGTTTCTTAAAAATCTACTTTTAAAACACCAGAATAATAATTATGATCCGGCAGTAGAACAACTACACATATAATCTATATATTTAGAGTAAAACTTGAACAGTAGCGGCATACTATCTAACTCTTTCAGTAGGTAAGAATTTCTTTAAAAATCCACCAGGGGGTGCTAGAAGAGTAAAAATGCCTTGAACCAAGGACGGTGTTAGGAATGATTCTCTTAACTCTTATTAATATTATACAAATTTTCAAGGTTGGTTTTAGGTTGAAAACCCTGTTTTCATTCCTTCCTTCTTCCCCCAAATCTAGGATTCTTAAAAAGTAATTTCTACTAACATCAAAGATTAGTCATATTTTGTGGAAGACGTGTCTCTAGATAAAGGAAAGAAGAGCAGGTAAGTGCTATTTTGAATCAATTCATTTCTTAAGAAAGACATGCTAGGTTTTAAATATAATTTTGCCATCAAATCATTGTTTGAAACTGTGGAACTCCTTAAATTCAGTACGTGGGAGCTACAGAAAAAATGAGGGACTGCTAGTTAGAAATACCTCTCTGATTTTTATTAGTCCCCCCCAAAAAATGACACAAAAAGAGTATTTTTTCTGTAGTCAGGTGACGTCAAACTTAAAAGTATTTTTGCATAAAGAAATTTGAGATCCTACTTAGTGCAAATGAATATTTTATGAGGATAGAATTTGGATTTATATTGCCCAGGGAAATCTGATAGAAGATATCCACATTTTATCTGATATTTCCTCCTACAGACTATTACTAGGTCACTTCTCCTCTCTACCTTATGAAGAATCAAGGAGAATCTGTCCATTTAAACAGGCATAACTTCATATAGCTATTTGATTAATAGATTTTATTGGGTTTTATTATAATTTTATTAGTATTTGTATATTATTATTATATCATAATAGCTATATCCTATTTCAGTATATGGAAACATGAAAATTATAGCTAATGCTATTCTTATTTTCTTAAACATAAAATATACATGGTATTATTTTATAGGATACTCAAACTTTTGAAAAATGTTCTAAAGAAAAATTGTTCTAGAAGGGATAGTGGAGATTAATAGAGGTAAGATGTATACAGTAAAATAGTCAAAAAGATAATTACATTTACAAAAATATCCCCGTTTATCCTTGTAGCCTAAATTTTTCACCTTATAGCCTAAATTTTTCACATAGGTGTATATGTAGGAAGTGAAATGTATTTCTATGTGTTGACTATAGACTGATTCCAAACGAATAACTTTCTCTTGGTATCTAAGTGAATTCTTTATAGCACAAATATTTAGTTTCTAAGTTATGTAACACTAAAAATGTTATTTACCAAGATGTATTATATCTTATATTATTTTGGAATTTTTCAGTAAAATTTCTGCTAACAAAAAAGCCAATATCATTCAGTAAAACCTGTCAGTAATGATTTATTCACTATGTAGGTTAATATAATACCCACTGATGGCAGTAATAGTTCAGTAAATGTCTTTTTATGTTAATTTCATTGTTATGAAGTCAAAATGTACAAACTTAAAAATGTACCAATTTATCTGTTGAACTATGCACTTCTATTTCTCAACAAATGTGTACCTTACCAATTACTTTCTTTATAGCCTATAGATGCAGTTGTAACAAAGTATTTTATTTCTGTCCAGACAAATGTAAAGTTTGGCATTTAAGTTTGCATGACAACTAATCAACCTTACGTTGTCATTGGCATTATTTAAATTCTTTATCATTTTAGATAAGTCTCTTTTGATGTCTAAAAATAACATTCATATTAAATATGTGGAATAAGCAATTAGTTTTTGAACAGCATCTTCTTGAGTATTATTTGTGCATATAAAATTAAAAAGTTATTACTTTTACTCAACTATGTGGAGATGATCTCCAGAGAGATGATCTCAAATAATAGTTTAAAAAAATGTATAGCTATGCTTGATACAGATAATCTTGGTTTTGACAGCTTTATTGTAAGTTGAAATAAATGCAATTGACTTTTTGTAAAATGGTTGTATATTATAAATTTTTAAGATTATAGCTATTAAAATAAGTTTGCATCCCTCAATGACACAGCAATCGGTGATAAGCAGAGGCAGTGATGTATGATTTTTGATTGACAATAGAAGACATCCGGGAATTTTAATATGTCCTGCAGGGTGTTCACCAAGCATCTGATCTATCACACATATTTAATTATGTGGCATTTGCCTACTCTTATTATTAAGCATCTGAATATAAAATAATTTAGTTGCATAGATTGTGTTAGTACAATTACCAAACAACATTTGGAAATATACAGGGGATCAATTTATTTATTTTTAATTTTTAATCTTGATCCATAGCATTTAGTTATATGGGTGCCAAAAATCTGTCTTTATACATTCCTGAAGAACAAGGAAGTAACTATCCTAAGATTACACAACGGTGAGAACATCCAAAAACACAACTTATTTGACTGTTTTCCATGTGCAACACATACTATAGTGCTATGGAGAAAAAATATGAAGTAGACATAAGCCCTTCCTTAGAGTGTCTCCCTACAGTCAAAATAACTCACAATCTAGAATTATTCCAATGCATCTTGTTCTCTTGCACATTGTTCATTATGCATCGTGTAAACATTTATTCACAATTTTTTTGGTTCATTTTTCAGGTATTTTTAAAGTTTGCTTGGTCCTCCATTTGAAGTAGGAATTTTTATGAAATTTTTCAATAGGATTTATATGAAGACAGACTGGTCATAGCTTAAGCTTTCAGAGGAAAGTTATTGTTTCGTTTTCTTTTAGATTTTGCCAGGTTAAACAAGGGTATTAGAGAATTCCTTTGTGTTCACTGAATTAAAACCACCAAGAGGAAGTTTTTATTACAAAACTTCTCTTAGAATAAAGCACTCCCTGTATCAGTTTTATACCTTTGCTATTAGATCAAATTAAGTATGGAGGAAACATAAGACTTACATAACAAATTAAACTTTTAGTTAAAGGTACAATGCAAAAGGCAAGTTTCCTAAACATACATCCAGTTCAATGTTATCTTCATGGTGAGGCCTTCCTCCAATTCCCCAAAGTGACTTACTTAATCGCTTCTTCCTCTGTATTTCCATAGTGTTTTTTCTAGTCTTTTTATCCATTATATATCCATAAAATATTATATCTATCTTATACATGTCCTCTAAGACACATGACCTTTCATTGAGATAAGTCATACATGATGAACATTGTGCCAATGACCTACTTATCTACAGATGTGTGTATATTGCAAAAGTTAGGAACATTTTCTATTCTTCATCATCTAAAAGTTAGTCTCTTAGTTTAATTGTATGTTGTTATCGGAAGTCAAGATATCCATAATAATTAAACTCTTATTCTTAGGCAACAGAAAAAGTAATGTTTAGAAAGTGTTTTTGTCCTCTTCCAGTGAAACATGAAAGAAAACCCTGGGTTCACAATCTGAAAATTGTGTAGCACACAATTTCAAAAGATGAAAGGCAACATTCTTCTATTATTATATTCTATGAATTGGATTTATGTAAATAAGTCAATTGTGTATTTAAGTAGACTTTACTCATTGTTCTTTTTAAATATTATTTTCTCATTTTATAAAAGTTATTACTTGTGTATACAATAAAGAGAATGAAAATATAAAATAAACATTTGAGTTAAATTTAAGCTATGGAATTGCTAGTGAATTTTATTTTTTCTTATTTATTTTGCATTTTTAAAGTTTCTTAGTGAAACAAAGACACTTTTCAAAAGGTATATTCAAACTTAAAGAAAACTTTTGGTGCAAAATAAAATAATTTTTTAAATATTTATAAAATTAGTGTATCAGGGTCTCTAGAGACTGTGTATTTATGCATTATTTATAAGTATTTGTAATATTTTATTTTAGTAGCATTATCATGAGTTTCAGTGTAATTTCCTGACAGTACAAAGAAAGCAGAGCCCACAATACTATGTTTCCCAATAATGTGTTTAATATTCCTTTTAAAACAATCAAATAAGTATGTAAAAAGTGAAACTGAGTACGATTATTTAATTTTTTTTCAAAGAGTGAAATGACTAGCTAATATTTAAAATTCCCTAGAGTATTATCATCTCCCCCAAATCACCAAGTTTCATACTTTCTAACTTCAGAGTATTTAAATATGCCTTTGTCTACACCACAGATGGTACAGAGTTCTCTCCCTGCAAGGCTTTCAGATTTTTGAATTAAACTCAATCTCACACATCTTCACTTTACCTCTTAAATGTGACACTAAAAAAGGGGGAAAGCCACTCTAAGGTGGAACTGGTCCTATTTAGAATGAATAAATCTCATTGTTTTACTTTTTTCTTTTCTTTTTCCAGTGCTCATTCTTGGTCTTTTCATTCTATTTGTACCGTACACACTATCGGTTCAACAAATTTCATAAAACATTCTACCACATAGTCTTTGAGGTCATCGGCTATTAAGATGATCTCCCCACATCCATGAAAGCAGGGAGGGAAGGACTTCACTTCCTATGTCCTCATGCACAATAAAATATGCTGATTGTAGGCTGCTGCTCTAAAATTAATAACAGAGATGGGTTTATTTCTTCTGACTGCTTGGTATAATTCAATGCAATTATAATACTTTTATGTTGGCCCTTTAGAAATATACACTCTGAAAGCAGAGATATTGTTAAATGTCACAATAACACATGATTTACAGGTTGTGATTAAAAATAATTAATAAAAAAAATTTAGCCAGGCATGGTGGTGGGCACCTGTTATCCCAGCTACTCGGGAGGCTGAGGCAGGAGAATTGCTTGAAGCCAGGAGACTGAGGTTGCAGTGAGCCAACACTCCAGCCTGGGCAACAGAGTGAGACTCCATCTCAAAAAATATTATTATTATTAATAATTAGCGTGTAATCCTAGCACTTTGGGAGGCCAAGATGGGAGGGTCACTTGAGGCCAGGAGTTTGAGAACAGCCTGGGAAACCTGGTAAGACCCCCATCTCTATAAAAAATAAAAGAATCAACTGGGCATGGTAGTGCATGCCCCAAGTCCCAGGTACTTATTATGAGGCTGAGATGGGAGGATCTCTTGAGCCTAGGAGTTGGAGGTTACTGTGAGCTACGATTGCACCACTGTACTCCAGCCTGGATAACAGAGTGAGACCCTGTCTCTCTATATAATAACAATAATAATAATACATAATAATAATTTGAAGTTACGGGGGAGCAGGCATAGATTAGGTGGGAAGATAAATAAAATTCATTGTTTATTATAATCATGTGATGAATTTATTATTAAAACTACACTAAGAAAGTACTTTCCCATTGATTACTTGGAAATTAAAAATATTGTTAAAATAAATGTTGTTCAATAATCATTAGCACATATCCTGCCATAATAAACATTTTGGAAAAAATGGCTACAGTACTGATTTGATATAATGACTGAAGAATTACAGTGAAAAAAACCTAGAGAACAGCAGACTTGTCTACGATCTTTTCAGATGTGCTAGTGTATATTTTAACTAAGTTTGAGATAATGCTGAGTAATTCATTATCAACATTACCACTTTAAATTAAAAGTTATAGATTGCTCCTCAAATAATTTTTTTTTAGTTTTCTATTCCCAATGAAAGCTTATAGAACAAGTGAAAAATTTTTTTTAAAAAAAGTGTGTTTAGTCAATATTTCTCTCCCTTACCATCGTGGGGAATTGACCAGTAATTACTGCAATTGCCCAGTAATTTATGCACTAAAAAGACAAGATTCATTATGTAGGAAAGGAATTCATGATAAAAATCTTCAAATTTCTGCTATGTGTATATGACTGATAAAATAGATACATGATCAAATTGAAGGACATGAGAGAAACGTGTCAATCTACAAAGAAATTACTTTCATTTGTCCATATGTAGGTTTGAAAAATTTTGCTCCCCATACTATGCTACTAGAATATTTCTCCTATGCACTTGACTGCAAAACCTAAAGGAATGCATGTGAAAAATTAGGACTACAGGGTTGGGAGGGAAATTATTCTTGCCCCTTCTTTTTTTATTGATTAAAATTCTAATTTCTAACTATCTATCTAAGTAATTACCTTGATTTAGTTAATCTGGCTAGCAGCTAGCAGGAAATTGTGCCAAACACTAATTATTTATATTTAACTTCACTTATACTCTTCATTCTCTTATTTTTTTATTTTTATTGTATTTTCCAACCCCCTCCTCTGTATCATCATCTCTTTTCCATGTTAAAGCACAAAATGTCATTAAAATAAACGAGAAACTTAATTACTGGGAAATATAAAGTAAAGTGAGAATACTGAAAATTCCCACAGAGCCCTTATATGTTTAGAGCCAATATACCACCCTGAGACAATAAAACTATATCAATCTGAGTGTATGTCATTAAATAATAATGTGATATTCTTCTATTTTGATGATTTAAACTATATCAACTCTCCTTTTTAAAAACAGCACTTTCTGAAATGACACCTACTATTACGTAGAAGGCCTCTAGAATCTGTATTTATTCTAAACAGAATAAACAAATAAAAGACAGCATCTAGTATATGCACTTTGGATGTGAAAAAGTTCAGGAAGGTAGGTAAGAAGAATAACTTTTTAAACCACAGGCTTTTTGAGAAATAAGGAATCTCACAAGAGTAATAATGGTGATGATTCAGAAACTTTTAAGAGCTGAAGAAACACGCAACTTTTAAGATATAACCTATTAAGAATAAATTCTCTCTGAGCTAGCACTATACAAATCAGGTTATTGTAATATCTACATATTTCACTTGTTTAATTTTATCTGTAAAGATATAATGTTATATTTTTGAAAGTGATAAACAGAACTTGATCAATGATAATTATTTTGTGTTTAAAGATTTTTAAATATATTTTAAAATAATTATGCTTTTCTTCTAAATAAATATATTAAAATAACTGAAAGATCTTCATTTCTAAGTTTAATTATTGAATATTAGCTCTAGGGAAAGAAATAATGAAGTAAAAACTTAGAGTCCCTAACATAAGGCTTTAAAAAAGTTAAATGGTGAATACAAAAATACAAATATTGCAGGGAAGCAGTTCGTGTTAACATTTTACAATCTAGTTAGTGCACAATTTCAACTATAAATACCAGATTTTAAAAAAAAAAAGAAAAAAAAGAGGCAACTACTCTATAGGCAGCATTCTTGTGTTTCCTGCACACATGTGTGCAAACACTACAGAACAGTGTTAGTTGAGAATTTAACATAACGTATTATTTAGCTTGCTATAACACAATGTACTATTAAGCATTTAAAACGACGTGTTATTATTTCCATCAAAATTCACTTGCACTATATTTGGTATTGAAAGGAGTGGAAAGACCATTTGCAGAAAGAGGAGGAGTTGAGCAGTCCCAAGGTGGAGCTGTCTCTTGTGTTATATGACACTGGCAGATTAAAACGCTCTGATGGGGAAGGGCTTAAAGGCTGAGTCAAAAGCCAAGAAGTCTCTTTATTTACGCCTACCTCCCAGCCCTTGGCAATCTGACTAATAACAAACTGAGCTAACAAGAAATACTAGAAAAGGAGGAAGGAGAACATTGCTGCAGCTTGGATCTACAACCTAAGAAAGCAAGAGTGATCAATCCCAGCTCTGTTAAACATCTTGTTTACTTACTGCATTCAGCAGCTTGCAAATGGTTAACTATATGCAAAAAAGTCAGCATAGCTGTGAAGTATGCTGTGAATTTTAATTGAGGGAAAAAGGGACAATTGCTTCAGGATGCTCTAGTATGCACTCTGCTTGAAATATTTTCAATGAAATGCTCAGTATTCTATCTTTGACCAGAGGTTTTAACTTTATGAAGCTATGGGACTTGACAAAAAGTGATATTTGAGAAGAAAGTACGCAGTGGTTGGTGTTTTCTTTTTTTAATAAAGGAATTGAATTACTTTGAACACCTCTTCCAGTTGTGCATTACAGATAACGTCAGGAAGAGTCTCTGCTTTACAGGTAAGATGAATGTTTCCAGGCTTTTCTTATACTTATTTTTGCATTATAGTAAAGTGATTGAATTTGTATGTTCGCTTCCTTTAAATAAACAACTTTGCATTAAAGGATACTCAATTTCATTCTTGCTTACTGGCACAACTAACACTGGAGCAGATGCCTGTATTCTCTGAGAAGCAGACATTTAGTCTAACAGCTGGCTACAGAGAAGAACAAATATAATATTCCACTATTTCTTTTGCAACATGCAGTTTGTTGTTAGAAACTAAATATGTGTGCTTTCTGAAGGAAGGATCACTTCCAAATGCGAATGTTGAATTGCAAATATAAGCAGAATATTGAATAATTCTTTGCATTTTGTATGCTACTTATTTTCTGACTTGAAAATATGTATTCTCAGAAAACATGTCAATGAGTATCTTTTGACCTCTTTACCACTGTATCAGATATTGTCAGTAGAGAACCACTTTTCACATCTGTGTGTGTTTCTGAAAAGATTAGAAACTGTTTCCTAGCACGTTTTGAAGAGCATAAAATTCATATAGGATTTAAAAAATAACAAGAATTTATCACTGAAAAATTATTTACTATTTTCTTTGTTGCTATACCTGGTGAAATAAATCTTATTCTTTCTCGGTAATTTATGAATAAGTACTTTTAGTGATTGTGGAAGCTAATCCACAAGTTGAAGACTCCAACTACAAGCTGCTTGTTTATAAACTCAGCACACAAAGCTGTTTAAAATCAAATTATTTACCTATAGAAAAATAAAATCTTCTAACTTTCCCTTTACACAGATGCAGTATGTTGTTTTGTTTCTTCAGTTGCCTTTTGCCTTTCAGGAACTTTGTACTATATGTGTTTTCAATAAAACACTATGTTTTCAGGGAATGCAGGTTTACTTTCAGGATTGTTGATTGGGTTCTGGTATGTTTTACCTGATTGTGAATTTTAATTTGATTCAGTTACTGTTCATATTTCAAACAACAAAAATGAAAACTGATTACTATTTTGAAAAGTTGAATAGTCATAAGATGTGTTTATATTTCAGTTTAATTTATATAAGTTTAAAGTATAATATTTAAAGGAAGGAAATAAAATTAGATCTCATTAGAGCTATAAATATTTACCTTGCATAACTGTCATTTAAAGGGCAAAACCTTTTTAAGAATTGCTGTTTCAGATGCATTTCTTATGTGTTTCAGGATTAGAATATGTGATGTTATTCTGAACCATCCTTTTTTTTCTTTTACCGAATTTGAAATATCATCAAAAAGTTTAATATGGTACAGTTTGTTTCAGATTTCATTGTTTGCGACTTTAAGCCTTATAATAAAGGCTTAAAGCTGCTTAATTATGTGATGACATTCCATGCCCTAAAGACTGTTTCAAGACCTCATTAGGAAGTCATTTGCTAGAAGTTTATATGAAGCATTGTTTATTCTTTTACAACAGACTGAAATGTGTGTTAAAGATTAATCTTGCCTCTTTAGTTTTTATCATTTCCACCTCATCTATAACGTAATTAAAAAGCAGTAAGCAATATACTGCTTCTAGAAATTCAATATTAAATATAATGATTTAAGTGAAATTTGAATGGTCACACTTAAGTGTATGTATCTGATACTATTACACGTATACAAACTACCCTAGATTGAATAGTTAAAAGAGTTCTTATAGTACTGTACTTTATAACATGATCAAAGTCATATTTTCCTCAAGGTTTTCAAAATAAACAATAAAATTAGTATATATATATATAGCCAAAACCGAAGCAAGTTAAAACACAGACACAGTTATTAGATGTTATTGTGTGACACCCAGTTCAACAATATAAAGACAATGCATGCTACATGCGTACATGCATACACACGTACACATATGCACACATACATTCTTTTATCTTTTTTTACATTCCCTACAGTTCTCTATGCTTACAGCTAATAACTATGTAATTGTCTTTTACTATAATCCTCCAGCCTTAAATGTATGACCATAAGGTTAAAAAATATTTTCAAATATATAACTTTGCATCACAGTGAAGTATCAGTGCTCTAAGGCAGCATTTCTCTCATCTGTTAAAATGCAGGTTATTCATCAGATGTGAGCACAAATTTTATGATATAATATTTTAAATTCCCCTTGACCTAAATTTTATATTTTGAACACAATGCAAGTTAAGTCAGCCAGACTTGCCTGTCTGAGTATTAGGAAAAAAAAAAAAAAAGAAACAAATGATGTAAATGCAGCAAGGTACCCATATTTTCATGGTAATCCGTCATTTGCTTTTTGGAGAAAAACCTATCATTTTGAAAATATCAGCTTCATCTCCTCCCCAGTTCTGCCCACTAAAATCCCTTGCTATTGCGTTTTATTTTACAGAATCGGATTTCATCACATGACAACATGAAGCTGTGGATTCATCTCTTTTATTCATCTCTCCTTGCCTGTATATCTTTACACTCCCAAACTCCAGTGTTCTCATCCAGAGGCTCTTGTGATTCTCTTTGCAATTGTGAGGAAAAAGATGGCACAATGCTAATAAATTGTGAAGCAAAAGGTATCAAGATGGTATCTGAAATAAGTGTGCCACCATCACGACCTTTCCAGCTAAGCTTATTAAATAATGGCTTGACGATGCTTCACACAAATGACTTTTCTGGGCTTACCAATGCTATTTCAATACACCTTGGATTTAACAATATTGCAGATATTGAGATAGGTGCATTTAATGGCCTTGGCCTCCTGAGACAACTTCATATCAATCACAATTCTTTAGAAATTCTTAAAGAGGATACTTTCCATGGACTGGAAAACCTGGAATTCCTGCAAGCAGATAATAATTTTATCACAGTGATTGAACCAAGTGCCTTTAGCAAGCTCAACAGACTCAAAGTGTTAATTTTAAATGACAATGCCATTGAGAGTCTTCCTCCAAACATCTTCCGATTTGTTCCTTTAACCCATCTAGATCTTCGTGGAAATCAATTACAAACATTGCCTTATGTTGGTTTTCTCGAACACATTGGCCGAATATTGGATCTTCAGTTGGAGGACAACAAATGGGCCTGCAATTGTGACTTATTGCAGTTAAAAACTTGGTTGGAAAACATGCCTCCGCAGTCTATAATTGGTGATGTTGTCTGCAACAGCCCTCCATTGTTTAAAGGAAGTATACTCAGTAGACTAAAGAAGGAATCTATTTGCCCTACTCCACCAGTGTATGAAGAACATGAGGATCCTTCAGGATCATTACATCTGGCAGCAACATCTTCAATAAATGATAGTCGCATGTCAACTAAGACCACGTCCATTCTAAAACTACCCACCAAAGCACCAGGTTTGATACCTTATATTACAAAGCCATCCACTCAACTTCCAGGACCTTACTGCCCTATTCCTTGTAACTGCAAAGTCCTATCCCCATCAGGACTTCTAATATATTGTCAGGAGCGCAACATTGAAAGCTTATCAGATCTGAGACCTCCTCCGCAAAATCCTAGAAAGCTCATTCTAGCGGGAAATATTATTCATAGTTTAATGAAGTCTGATCTAGTGGAATATTTCACTTTGGAAATGCTTCATTTGGGAAACAATCGTATTGAAGTTCTTGAAGAAGGATCGTTTATGAACCTAAGGAGATTACAAAAACTCTACCTAAATGGTAACCACCTGACCAAATTAAGTAAAGGCATGTTCCTTGGTCTCCATAATCTTGAATACTTATATCTTGAATACAATGCCATTAAGGAAATACTGCCAGGAACCTTTAATCCAATGCCTAAACTTAAAGTCCTGTATTTAAATAACAACCTCCTCCAAGTTTTACCACCACATATTTTTTCAGGGGTTCCTCTAACGAAGGTAAATCTTAAAACAAACCAGTTTACCCATCTACCTGTAAGTAATATTTTGGATGATCTTGATTTACTAACCCAGATTGACCTTGAGGATAACCCCTGGGACTGCTCCTGTGACCTGGTTGGACTGCAGCAATGGATACAAAAGTTAAGCAAGAACACAGTGACAGATGACATCCTCTGCACTTCCCCCGGGCATCTCGACAAAAAGGAATTAAAAGCCCTAAATAGTGAAATTCTCTGTCCAGGTTTAGTAAATAACCCATCCATGCCAACACAGACTAGTTACATTATTGTCACCACTCCTGCAACAACAACAAATACGGCTGATACTATTTTACGATCTCTTACGGACGCTGTGCCACTGTCTGTTCTAATACTGGGACTTCTGATTGTGTTCATCACTATTGTTTTCTGTGCTGCAGGGATAGTGGTTCTTGTTCTTCACCGCAGGAGAAGATACAAAAAGAAACAAGTAGATGAGCAAATGAGAGACAACAGTCCTGTGCATCTTCAGTACAGCATGTATGGCCATAAAACCACTCATCACACTACTGAAAGACCCTCTGCCTCACTCTATGAACAGCACATGGTGAGCCCCATGGTTCATGTCTATAGAAGTCCATCCTTTGGTCCAAAGCATCTGGAAGAGGAAGAAGAGAGGAATGAGAAAGAAGGAAGTGATGCAAAACATCTCCAAAGAAGTCTCTTGGAACGGGAAAATAATTCACCACTCACAGGGTCAAATATGAAATACAAAACCACGAACCAATCAACAGAATTTTTATCCTTCCAAGATGCCAGCTCATTGTACAGAAACATTTTAGAAAAAGAAAGGGAACTTCAGCAACTGGGAATCACAGAATACCTAAGGAAAAACATTGCTCAGCTCCAGCCTGATATGGAGGCACATTATCCTGGAGCCCACGAAGAGCTGAAATTAATGGAAACATTAATGTATTCACGTCCAAGGAAGGTATTAGTGGAACAGACGAAAAATGAGTATTTTGAACTTAAAGCTAATTTACATGCTGAACCTGACTATTTAGAAGTCCTAGAGCAGCAAACATAGATGGAGAGTTTGAGGGCTTTCGCAGAAATGCTGTGATTCTGTTTTAAGTCCATACCTTGTAAATAAGTGCCTTACGTGAGTGTGTCATCAATCAGAACCTAAGCACAGCAGTAAACTATGGGGAAAAAAAAGAAGAAGAAAAAGAAACTCAGGGATCACTGGGAGAAGCCATGGCATTATCTTCAGGCAATTTAGTCTGTCCCAAATAAAATAAATCCTTGCATGTAAATCATTCAAGGGTTATAGTAATATTTCTCCATATACTGAAAAGTGTCTCATAGGAGTCCTCTTGCACATCTAAAAAGGTTGAACATTTAAGTATCCCGAATTTTCTTGAATTGCTTTCCCTATAGATTAATTACAATTGGATTTCATCATTTAAAAACCATACTTGTATATGTAGTTATAATATGTAAGGAATACATTGTTTATAACCAGTATGTACTTCAAAAATGTGTATTGTCAAACATACCTAACTTTCTTGCAATAAATGCAAAAGAAACTGGAACTTGACAATTATAAATAGTAATAGTGAAGAAAAAATAGAAAGGTTGCAATTATATAGGCCATGGGTGGCTCAAAACTTTGAACATTTGAGCTTAAACAAATGCCACTCTCATGCATTCTAAGAATAAAAAGTTAAAATGATTAATAGTTCAGGTGGAATAAATAAGCATACTTTTTGGGTTTTCTACACATTTTGTGTAGATAATTTTAATGTCAGTCCTGCTGTGAACTAAAGTATGTCATTTATGCTCAAAGTTTAATTCTTCTTCTTGGGATATTTTAAAAATGCTACTGAGATTCTGCTGTAAATATGACTAGAGAGTCTATTGGGTTTGCTTTATTTCATAGGCTTAATTCTTTGTAAATCTGAATGACCATAATAGAAATACATTTCTTGTGGCAAGTAATTCACAGTTGTAAATAGGAAAAATTATTTTATTTTTATTGATGTACATTGATAGATGCCATAAATCAGTAGCAAAAGGCACTTCTAAAGGTAAGTGGTTTAAGTTGCCTCAAGAGAGGGACAATGTAGCTTTATTTTACAAGAAGGCATAGTTAGATTTCTATGAAATATTTATTCTGTACAGTTTTATATATTTTTGGTTCACAAAAGTAATTATTCTTGGGTGCCTTTCAAGAAAATTAAAAATACTACTCACTATAATAAAACTAAAATGAAAACTCTTTTTTTTTTTTTTTTAATTGTACTTTAAGTTTTAGGGTACATGTGCACATTGTGCAGGTTAGATACATATGTATACATGTGCCATGCTGGTTTGCTGCACCCACTAACTCGTCATCTAGCATTAGGTATATCTCCCAATGCTATCCCTCCCCCTCCCCCCTCCCCACCACAGTCCCCAGAGTGTGATATTCCCCTTCCTGTGTCCATGTGATCTCATTGTTCAATTCCCACCTATGAGTGAGAATATGCGGTGTTTGTTTTTTTGTTCTTGCGATAGTTTACTGAGAATGATGGTTTCCAATTTCATCCATGTCCCTACAAAGGACATGAACTCATCATTTTTTATGGCTGCATAGTATTCCATGGTGTGTATATGTGCCACATTTTCTTAATCCAGTCTATCATTGTTGGACATTTGGGTTGGTTCCAAGTCTTTGCTATTGTGAATAATGCCGCAATAAACATACGTGTGCTAAATGCATGACAAGCTTTACTTGTCATGCAATCAAGTAAGGATTAACACACATACACACAAACATACAGACACACACACACACACTACAGGAGGTTTCTATTTGTTGTTTACACACAGAAGTATCTTGTTCATGTTGTGAAAAAGACTATTTGATTTTTGGTATGCTTAACAGGGAGCCAAATTTAAAGTATGTCTAGCAGTTTTCCCTTTTAAGCAAATCATTTTCTAATGCAACGTAAAAGGAAATGTTTTATTTCTATCCTTTCTAATTATAGAATCAATCATACCTGCACACTTTCACAAGGCAAAGTGAAATTAATCAAGGTAATCTGGGAATGTTTTCTGAACACCACACAGACTCATGTACTGGGCTATGAAGGAACACATTTTCCATAAGGAAGTACTGCCTTCAATTTACTCCACAATATTTCAGCGATGCCTAAATGATCTATTAAATATTTTGGCTTTTAATATCCAACTTTGCACTAATGGCAGAATATACATTATTTATTTTATTTTTAATAAGAAGCCTTCTTGTTGATAAAAACAATATGGGCTATGCTGCATAGTATGAAGACTATAAGTAATGTAAAATCATATCATGAGCTTTTTTAAGTTATTGTATATATTAATGAAAATCAATCAAGAGTTATGTATTAAAAGGTTTATTGAAAACCAAAATTTCTTCATTAGCTTCCAAAGTTTGGAAGCACAAAGGTGGAAATTCTTTAAGTAACAATTTCTAAGGGAAAATGTGTGTGCATATGAAATGCTGGATGTTTATCTACTAAAAAATATTCAGCATGGTAAATAGTAAAATCTCCAAAACATTATTTTAAAAATTACATTCTCAAGAGAAGAACAAATAAAGGCCAGAATTCATGTTATTGCACTTCTTTTACTCAGTCCAGTATCTGCCAATATTTTCTAATTCTGATCAGGTACATAGAGGTATTAGGAAGACTTAAGATATTCCCATGCCTGGAGAACGCTTGGAATGGATCCATGAATGCAGACGGAGACATGCCCTCAAGAACATTCTTTTCTTTGGGATGGGGGAAATATTTCTTTAATCTTTATTTGTCGTTAATTGCCTAAAGTAATAATGTTCACTCTTTAACTTATAACGAAGAAGAACAAAGTTGTTTAAGAAGCCTTGTAAGTATATCCTCAAAATCAAAGTACAATCCTTATTCTGAATATAACTTAAAACTGACATGGAAATTACAATCGTTTCCAAAAACAAGAGATTTTAACGGTTTAAATGTTTCATTCACGACTCTTTGTGGAATTTGTTTTCCTACTGGTTGTTGAGAGTTGAGAAAGGTAATGATGGTCTCTAATTCTTTGGGATCTATGAGACTTTCTCAGAACTTTGATTATTTGACCTGAATTTCCAATTTCTTCTCCTTCCCACTAAAGAATAACTTTTATTATACTCCTTGTTTGATTGTTCACTTAAGCAACCAATTTGGTCTCTTTCAGCAGCTAATTGACAGATTCAGAATTCCAATTCCTCTTTCAGTATGCTCAGCATTATTCACCTGAACCTGGCCATTAAAAAAAAAAAAAAAAAAAAAAAAAAAAGTAGACGTTTAATTATCTTAGCTTTGCTTCTTGATTTAAACAGAAGTTACATTTTGCCCACTGCACATCAATGCAATTTATGACTCATGTCCAAAAAATGAAATTTTGTAATATAGTGGTAGTAGTGTATAATCATCCTGGATAAATCTTTTTAATATAAGTCAATTTATTTGATATTGGTTGTATTAATACTTATTTAACAAACCATTTTTTTACTAAATTACATGAAATTACTTACTGTAAATTTATAAAAGTGTTCTTCTGATACTTTCATTTATCTCCATCAATGGGATGGAAATTTTCCTCTCTATAAGAAAGAATTATATCAGTGATGTTACCCTCTTTGAAAGAATCTCTTATATCATGGAGGAGAGAAAGCCTTCCTTGCTGCTATAATATTAAATAAACTGCAGCACCATCTAAGCTGCCTTAAGCTGCCTGAATGCCTTTGCCCGATTAATTAAAAATGCTTAATCCTTGATTCAGGATTAAAGAATGTGACACGAGCATCCCTTTGTCATTAAAATGACACTTTTAAAAATAATGGTTTATTCTCTTCCTTTATGCCCTTCCATATATTATATGTATATGTATGTACAAACACACACACACACATACAAAAACAGGTGAGGGAGAGAGAGAGAGAGACCTAATAAAGATGTGGTAAGTCATCTCAATATATCTGTAATTTATTTTGCATTTTTCATTATTTTATGACAGCTAATAACTATGTAATCAACAGCACTTTTTAAGAAGAGGAATACTAGCAACTTGAATAATTGTTTTGCCATAAACGGTTTATTTTTTAATAAAAATCAACACAAATATCCAAAGACAGCTCACCAAGGTTCCCCATATATGAGTTTCTGCAAGATTATTTTAGGAGATTGTTTTCTACATAAAAAGAAAATTGCCCATGTGTATACAAGTGGTAACTATTTGGGAAGGGAAGGCTGAATCTCCTGGTAGTTAAGTAATGGTTTTACAGTGAATTTGAGGGTTCTTCTCTATTTCTTTTCCCTGTAGAGCGCTTCTATGAAGAAGTTGGGGTATCATAAAAGGACAAGCTTTTATTGTAAAATAAGACACAATTAAAAGACTTTCTCAGGAGGAGTGGTCTTATATCTGGCAGCCACATCAAGAATGATCACATTGATAATTATATTATTTAACAACCAAATATTTTTTGGAAAAGACATTATCTGTCCTACAACTAGCTTTTTTTAAAAGGCAAATTTTATTTATTATATTTGCATTAATTCTTACGTATAGGTAACATAAAGAAGACTGCCAGATGTAAAATCCTCTTCTAGCTGCTTTGAAAGCAAAATCAAATAGACAAATACTCTTCTGTTAGTAAATGTCTTTCAGCAATTAGTGAATGAAGAAAGGAAACAAGTCAAAACAACAAATTACACACACACAGGTTCATGTATTTCCAATTTAAATTATTTAAAATTGTACACTTTCTAAAAAGAGTACTTTTGGTTTAGAATTTTGAAACAGGAAGAGCAGGAAGACCTGACCTTCCACAAGTAATTATTTGCCTCTTCACATCTCTTAGGTTCTACCAGTGAGAAAATGGATTATATAATGAGTAAGGTATTTTGAATTGCTTGTCTTGTAGAAAATTTCTGGGCATTGAAATGGCATTTCATTGTATTTGGTTTTATAGAAGTCTTGAAGAGACACTACACACAAAAATAATCATTCTTGCCAAAATGAACTTGATTTATTTTAAATTCATATTGTTATCAGTGATGAAATCACCATTAGCGAATGTATGTTAAGTGTATTTTCATCCATTTCCTTGGTGTTGTAAGTAATCAAAAGATTTATAAGCCCCTGTTATTGTCTTTGCATAATAAATAATGCCATATGTTAATATAGCAATACATAGTAGAAGAAAGGTAACATTAGGGTTCAAAGGAGTTCTGATCCTCAAAAATCAGATCAGTTTAAATGCTACATATGGTTTCATCCAGTAAGTTTTCCATGGACACAATTTGGGCCTGTTCCTAGCATTCTGAAGTACTTTGGTTTAATAAATATATATTTGAAGAAAACAATGCACTGTGATACAGCAAACACAATTCCTAGATATAAGCACGTCATAAACTTTATCTATTCTAACTTTCTCATTTAGAAAATGAAGGAGCTAAGGGGTTTGCCTAGCACTATATAAGTAGTGAGAGTAACAAGCCAGAATTGGAACCCTGTTTGATTGATGCTGTTAATTTACATTGTTTTGCTTTATTCTCAGGGCAGTGGTCCTCATCAGACTCTTGTTATAATCAAACATATTTACAGGGCATGTGAAATCACAGAAAACGTACGTTTTGCCATTGTGCACACGTTGCTTCTATGTTTAGGTAGGACACTGTGAGTTTTTAACATCTTATGGAAAAAAGTGGAGACATTTCACTAACTTTAGTCATGGAGTACCTAATTCTAGATTATTCAGAATGATATATTAGCAGATTTTAGATACAGCTTTACAAATGCTGACTGATTTATCAGACTGAACAACATGTACACCTGGCAACCAGAAACTCATTGTTTGGTTTCTTTTTTCTAATTCTGAATACTTAATTACTATTTATCAATACCAACTTTTAGGAATTTATGTTTTATTTCATAGAATAAAATATTGACAAAGTCATTAAAATACAGACAGTTCTAATGATAACACATTAATTTAAAACTTCTATAAACTATGTGATTTAAGTGTTATTAGAATTATCATATACGCAAAGATTATGGTGACAGATATTTTCATGTTTTAATGTTTTAAGATATCTGACTGCAGTAACCTTTGTTTTTCATGGTGCAGCTTGTAAGTTAAAGATTACTATCTCAATGAATGTGTCCTTTGAATCCTAAAGAGACACCCATATAGTGAGGAATTTTGTTCCCTTTTAAATGGACTTTATTTTTTAGAGCAGTTTTGGGTTCACAGCAAAGTTGACTAAAAAGTACAGAGTTGCCATATATCCCTTGTTCCCACACAAGCACAGCCTCCCCAGCTATCAATATCTGGCAACAAGATGGTGCATTTGTTATAATTAATGAACCTACTTTTACACATTATTATCACCCAAAGTGAACTGTTTACATTAGTGTTCATTTTTCTATATTCTGTGGGTTTTGACCAACGTCCCCACAATTGTAGTATTCTGTAGAATGGTGTCACTGTCCTAAAAATTGCCTGAGCTTTGTCTAGTTATTGATCTTTTTACTGCTGTGATAGTTTTGTGTTTTCTAGAATGTCATAGAGTTGGAATCATAATATATATCCTTTTCAAACTGGCTTCTTTCACTCAGTAATATACATTAAAGTTTCCGCAATGTTCTTTCATTTCTTGACAGCTCATTTCTTCCTGGGCACTGAATAATATTCCATGACGTACCACAACTTATTTACCCATTTACTTACTAAAGAAATTCTTGGTTTCTTCCAAGATTTGACAAATATAAATAAAGCTGCTATAAGCATTTGTGTGGAGATTTTTGCATGGATATGCATTTTCAACACATTTGGGTAAATAATACCAAGGAATGTGATTGCTGGATTGCATATCATAATAAATCTATGTTTTGCTTTCTAAGCAACTAACCGTCTACCAAAGTGACTGTACAATTTTGCATTCCCACCAACAATGAATGAAGAATTGTTGTTCCACATCCTCATCAGCTCTTGGTGTTGTCAGTTGTCTGACTTTTGACCATTCTAATTTTATCTCATTGTTGTCTTAATTTACATTTCCCTGATGACATGTAATGTGGAGCATCTTTCCATATATTTATGGCCATACATATACCTTCTTTGCTGAGGTTATCTGTTTAGGTCTTTCCCTCTTTTTTATCCAAATGTTCATTTTCTTTTTGTTGAATTTTAAGAGTTCTTTGTATAATTTAGGTAAAAATCTTTTATTAGATTTGTTTTGTTTTGTACTTATTCTACGCCAGTCTATGGCTTGTTTTCCCATTTGCTTGACAGTGTCATTTACAGAGCAGAAGTTTTTAATTTTAATTAAGTCTAGTGTATAATGTTTTTTTAAAATAGTGCCTTTGGTGGTACCTGTATAAAGTCATCTCCATGCCCAAGATCATCTAGATTTTCTATGTTATCTTCTCAGAATTTTTGTTTTGCATTTTACATTGAGGTATATGATCCATTTTGATTTAATTTTTGTGAAGGTTGTAAGGTCTGTATCTAGATCATTTATTTGCACGTAAATGCCCACTTGTTCCATCACTGTTTCTTGAAAAGACAATATATGAAAGATTTTTAAAAATCACCTACAATTTAAAAATAATGTATTTATTTACAATATATTTCATTTTAGCCTTTACATTTAATACTTGATGTCCATTAATGCTACACATTACTGCATGTTTGAGGGACCATAACATGTAAGATAGAATTTTGCCAAATGATAAAGATTACTATCATTGGGCCTGAATTATCTATAAGACTGTGGAGTATGAACGTAAAACAATGAGCCTAGTAGGAGCCTTCTTAGCTGTGGTCTTTTTTTAAGGCCTGCATTATATACTAGTTTCCATTAATGATATTTATAGAAAGCTAAAACTTAGTGTTTGCCTACCAAGCACCTATACCCAGTAGTAGATGGTTTGCATATAGTTAGTTTCATCCTGATATAAAAGCTGCAGGTAATACTGCTATTCCCAATAAAGATAATGAGGCTCAGAAATTTAAACTGCCCAGAATCACACACATAGTAATGGACAAGCTCAGATTTCCTGACTTGGAAAATTCTTGCTTCTATTGGCTTATCAGCCTTCACGTCACAATGATTTTAGGAAAGTGTTTTAAAACTTGAATATTACTTATTTGATCGAAGCAAATACCACGTTCTCATTTTCAAACATTGGACACTTACCTCACAGTTATCATATTATTTTAATTTTGGATATGTTTATTTTAGCTTCTAATTATGTATTAAACCTATGATCACTATAAAAAGTAATCTTTGATATTTTGCATGTCTGAATTATCCATGTTTTAGATTTTATTTAATTTGAAATAAATATTTAGTGAGAAACTTTTGCATTTTAGACACCACTGAGGTGCTTTAATAATGACTCTTTATCCAAACACAGACTTGGAACATCATATTAACGATAGTTATGAAAACAAAGTAAGGAATACATTTGACTAATTTTGAATTAATCAATTTAAGCAATTGAAAATTAACAATATAATGTATGCTTCATAAAGTTTGCTTTAATTTGCAACATATAATTCCTAATGCTTTGGACTTTTTTTTTTTTTTTTGAGATGGAGTCTTACTCTGTTGCCCAGGCTAGAGTGCAGTGGTGCGATCTCAGCTCACTGCAGCCTACGCTTCTCGGGTTCAAGTGATTCTCCTGCCTCAGCCTCCTGGGTAGCTGGATTACAGGTGCATGCCTCCACGCCTGGCTAATTTTTGTATTTTTAGTAGAGATGGGATTTCACCATGTTGTTCAGGCTGGTCTCAAACTCCTGATCTCAAGATCTGCCAGCCTTGGCATCCCAAAGTGCTGGGATTACAGGCACGAGCCACCACGCCCGGCCAATGCTTTGGAATTTTAAATCAGCTGCCTGTTTTCTTTTGATACAGACACATCTGTAAAGCCTACTCTAGGCAATGCTCTTATACTTTCATTAAGAAAGACGTCACATTTTCTCAGTGTGCCCTAACATTACTCTGTACAAATACTCACAGCTCTGCTCTGTCTTCGCTGCTGTGTAGTGACAGCCAATGGCATGCATAATACACTTGCTGGTCACAAGGGTATGCAGGTTCCACCTTTATATTACTCTCCCACACAGTGTGAAAGTAGATGCTGCCGCTCGTGTAAGCTGAAATCCTTCACTTACTGTCTGCCTTTGAAGGGGCAGGAATGCTAAAACTTATCTACCTACTTGTCCATGGCAGACTCAGCAATCCTCATGGAAAATTTTCTAAGTGGCATTAAAACACAGGAAAATGAAGTAGGAAGAATTTGTAGAGATCAACTTGTAAGAAGTTATAATTAAAGAATGGTAAGCTGGCAGTTAAGAGGAGATAAAGATGGTCTTTTGGTTCTTGCTTCCTTGCATTCATGGCCCTTTTGCTTCTTTGGTGTTTATTTCCCCCTGGGCATCATGTTCACCTTCTACAGCCAATGCTGGCCAGAGCACCACAAGAAATCAACCTCTCTAGTCCCTTGGGCCATGCACTTACCCTTTATTCTCTTAAGTGAATCACTCTTACTCTTAGCCTTGTTGTGGTCATCTCCAAACAAACAAACAAAATATAATAACACAGAACAAAAGTTGGTTTTATCTTGGTTTCAGCCACACTAAGCTGAATGTTTTAGAACAAGGTTGTCCAACCTGTGGCCCCCGGCCACATGAGGCTCATGACAGCTTTGAGGCTCAGGTCCAACACAAATTTGTAAAATTCTTAAAACATTGTGAAAATTTTTTGCAATTTTTTTAGCTCATCAGCTATGTTAGTGTTAGTGTGCTTTATGTGTGGCCCAAGACAATCCTTCTTCTTCCAACGTGGCACAGGGAAGCCAAAAGATTGGACACCCCTGTTTTAGAAGATTGAGTAATTGAAAAATTGAAAATCAGAAGCTTCAATAGGTAGCATTTCAGATAAAGTAATAAAGAAGCCATTTCCAGAATATAAAGAAAATACATAGGCAAGAGTCAGCCATAGGCTGTTTATACTCATATCATAAACTCAATCTCCAAATCTTACTTGACATAATTCTACAAGAGATAAGTTTGATAAGAATAATTCAGTTAGGAAACATGTGCCTAGTAGAGCCAACCTTGGATCACTGGATCATCAATTTTAAAAGCTTTCTGAATCCTGTTCTTGTACTTTAGTGTTTCACCAATTTTTAGCCAATGTACTATTTCTTGCTTGCATCAACAGACTAAAAAGTTACCTTATTTAAGATGTATCTGGATCACTGATGATTCATCAATCTAGTAACTGTATTTCTAAATTGTAATGTAATCATAAAATAATATCTTTAAGTGAATGAGTACTCTAAGATCATCAAGTCTAGTGTCAATTTAAGTCAACCATTTCTCCCTACAAAACTATTTTATATGATACTGGGATTATATGGACACAACATTAGCTTCAGAGGCAGGAGGTAACTGAGAGGAAATAAATCCATATTGTGAACTTATCAATATATTCATCCATATTGTGACCTTATCAGCTTATTAAATCTGTATGAGTCATGTTTTTTTTCACAAAGGAAATAACTTACATTTGTAGAGTTGATTTTATGGTATATTATCATATATAAAATAATCTCTACTTGTGCATTTTTAGGAAAGTTTTGAAATAGTTGTGCTACTGTAAAAGAGAAGAGAAATACATTTAGTAATAGTAGTTAAATTATCTGAATTTTATTTAGGATGCTGTTGGTAAAATGATAATAATAATATTTTAATGATATTAAAGACTCACCAAGGCACTCTATGTGAATGAATTTTATAAATAACTCAGCAAAATTTAACTTCTATTCAGGACTCACTAGAACTAATTGTTAGAAAGTTCTATTCTGTTTTCAACTCCAACATTCCTTCCTAACATAATTTACCCTTAATATTTTTCTTTTCCTTTTTTTTTTTTTTTAGAAAGGGCCTCATTCTGTGACTCTGGCTGGAGAGCAGTGGCTCGAACATAGTTCACTGCAGCCTTAAATTCATAGGCTCATGCAATCCTGCTACCTCATTTTCCCAAAGTACTATAATTACATAATTATTTATCTTCTTTATGATAGCTCATTATAGATCTTAAGGAAGACCATTTTGTCTCTTTTTATTTGCTCTTGCGGTAACTTTTACCTAGTAAAAATGCCAGTTTTTTTTTCTTATGCATGGTGAATCAGAAAACAGATTTACTTCAGCTCTACTAATTTCCATCCCCGAAACATATAGAAGAATATAAACAATATGGAACAAATGAAAATGTATTTTATTTACAGACATTTTACTTCCACATCCATAAGGAGGTAGTGGCCTTGCAGATGTAATTAGTTGAGTTTACACTGAATTATAAAAGGTCCTAAATCCATCGACTTATTTTCTTATAAGAAGACCTACAAAGACATGCAGGGAAAATACCATGTGAAATTTCATATGGAATTTTCATATGGAAAATACCATATGAAAGGCAGAACTTGGAGTGACGGATTACAAGCCAAGGAGCTTCAAGGATTACCAGCAACACCAGATGCTGAAAGAGGCAAGGAAAAATACTTTTCTAGAACCTTCAGAGAGAGCATGGTCCTGCTGACTAAGAAGTGGGGTGCTGCAGTAACAAATAGCAAAAATCATGGTAAGTCATGGGTAGCGGCTGGAAGGATTTTGAAGCATATGATAGATAAAGCATAGATTCCTTTGAAGTGATTGTTGGTAGAAATATAGATGTTAAATGTGATTTTGATGAGGGCTTAGTAGGAAGTGAAGAGGTTGGTAGAGAATGTTTCTACTAGGTTGGTGCAAAAGTAACCACGGTTTTTGCCGTTAAAAGTAATATCATCTAAGGTAATACACATGTCTTCATATACAGAATGTTGCTAGAAATATGAATGTTAGTTAATTCTGGTAAAGTCGCGGACATGAAGAATCATGTCAGTGAAAACATTTCCAGGTATTTATTACAGCAGCACTCCACCGCTCAGCAGCAAAATCTATATTAATTTCCTGGTACTTTTGGAGTCAAGTGCTGCAAGCTGGGTGACTTACCACAAAAGTAATTCCTTCTTTCACACATCTGGAGGCTAGAAGTTGGAAACCAAGGTGTTAGCAGGGTCATGCTCCCTCTGAAGATTTTAGGAAATAATGCTTTCCTTGCTTCTTCTAGCTTCTATTACTTTTTGTCAATTCTTAGTTCCTTGGGTTTTAGCTGCATCACCCCAATTCCTGCCTTTAGGTTTTCTAAAATACTTGAAGCAGAGAAATTCATAATAAATCACGTAATTGATTAATTAACCAGTACTTTTTAATGTATCTAGTAAGATTAGCTCGGAGGCCCACAATATATTGGTCCTATTCTCTTACAAGATGTTTAAATATGGAAATATTTAACAATAAGTGTTAGTATAGGACAGTAAGTGACCAAAAGCTAAGTATTTTTTTCAAAAAAAATAAATAAAAATTGAGTAAGAGTACAGTCAAATGAATAGACTTTGGAATATTCAGGGGAGTCTTTGTGATAAAGCTCAGAAATGATGTTAATAATTATCAGTTGGGGGATATGAAAGAAATGAAGTTCTATAAAGACCCTAAATAAATGAGTACTATCTATATGAATAGGCAGGTGACATGAATAAAATAACTGAGGACTTTATAACTGATACCTTCTCTCCATAGATAAATAATATTTACCTCAATAAATGTCTAAATGTATCAAAACCTTAGACATTTCAGAAACAAGAAATAAAGTACCATAAGGTCTATTCACTTCAATAACAAGAATAAAGTATTACCTTTGCCCTTCATTAAAACGGTTATATAACTGCTTTACAGTTTCGTTTTTTTCCTAATATATTTCAAACCATCAGTTTCAAAGATCTGGCCTGTAAAATCACCTTCCTATTGTAGATTGAGTTCTAGATTTACATGTATTTATACAGAAAACATAAAGCAGCTGAATGTAGAAAATGAAAAAGAATCTTGCAGAAGGTAAATTTTTCCTTCTAATTTCTTTGAAGCAGAAAAGATAACTATTGGGTACTGTGGCTAATACTTGGGTAATTAAATCATATGTACAACAAACCCCTGTGACACATGTTTACCTCCATAACAAACCTTCACGTGTACACTCAAACCTAACATAAAAATTTTTAAAAAATAGAATACTGAAGGATCATCGAAGGGACTAGTTTTGAATTTTCAAATGATATTTTAAAAGCTATAACACTTCTTAGTATAATATCTGATTTTAAGTTAGCATGTACACTTTTAAGTAATGCAATCTTTAAATAAAATCACTATGCATCAGCTGAGTTTAGCGTCAATAAAACTTTTCTTTGTGAAGCATATAGTTTTTGTATATTAAGATAGGAAAATACAAAGTAAGTATAAAGTCTAGGAAGAAAATTGAAATAAAATATGTTGTTCTTCTTTTTCTATCCAAAAGAAAGCAGCAATATAATGTCTTAATTTATCACTTGATTTTAAATTACTGTATATGCTTTTTATATAATATTTTAAAAATAAAATGTGCATCTTTTTAGTGTCAGCTGGGTTCATATTGCAAACACATTTCTTTATAATCCATCTCTTTTTTGTATATATTCAGGTGGAACCCAGATAAAACATTCACAAAATTTTCAAGGAATATAAGAAATATATGAGAAGAATATGAGAGTAATATGAGAAAAAAAATGATTACTCTTCAGGAATGCTGCACTTAGTGAGTTAGGAATGTGTTTGCTCCCTAATAAAAAGGTAAACCTACACTAAAGGTGTCAAAAGATGCCGTTGCTGCATATAATAACAAACAAACAAACAAAAAACACCTGGAAGTAACTGATTTCTAAATCAAAGAAAATTATTTTCTCCCTAGGTCTGGTATTGAGTTATATAATCATGGAATACACCATCTATCAAAACAAAAAATGTAATAAATTGTCATACCAGGATTTGATAAAATGTCAGTCTCGGCACTTCTAGGGACAACCTATTAAAAATGAAGTATCTGTCGATAGCGCTCATGCATATATGTGTTAATGTATAATCCCATGTAAAATAATCTCAAAATAAAGTTCCAAAATTAGATTTATGAGTTTATAGGTCTCAAAACACATTACTATTGATGCCAAGAAGATTCAGGATGAGGTAATGTCCAAATCCATATCTTACCATATATCTGGACGTGATCAGACTTCAGTTTTACTACAGGGTCATAGTTCAGCAAACAATTTCCTGTTGCCTTTGTTAAAGTTAATACTGCCTCTTCTGTATTCCTAATACCCTTCTTTGCAAAGTTCCAGAATAAAGGAACATAGCCTATTTCAATTTCTTAGCTGAATTTTCCCCTCTGCAATACATTTTTTTCTTTCCTCTAGAGGAAGAGAATTCTAACAGAAAATAATTACAAATGACCTTGACCTTTCAAGTGAAAGGTCAAAATTAACTTCTCTGATAATCAGTCTTTTAACTTTGGAATTTAGTAAAATAATGCAGTGACACATAATTGTGTAATTAGTAGTAAATTCAAAGGAAGCAAGAATAGATCTGGGGCTAGCATTTCATCACAGAGTATTCGGTCTTTCAAAAGCATTTTTTTTCCTTACCCATCTCTCTAGTGCATGAGTCACATATACTTATAGCAAAAAAAAGTCAGAAGAATAAAAATAAAAGTACATAGGACTCAAACTTTTGTGACTCAGTAATAAGAAAGAAATTACTAACTGATTATGTGAAGATAGGTAGGGTCTTATTTGTAGACTTCATTTGGAGAACAATTATTTGCTAGAAAAATTTAGGTATATAGTGTAGTGTCTTACCTGGGAAATGCAATATTATGCAATTCTCAGAGGTTATAGCTTCTTGTGGATACTTATTCCTCATTCAATTTGATTATGATAATCAGAGATGGGAGATTCTAAAATCTAAAAGAATAAGCAAGTGTATCTTCCTTAAATCATACAAAAGGGCTCAGAAAAAAATGCAGATGAGTGTCAGTACAACTCAAATCCATGGTATTTTAGAGATTTTTCAATTATATATTCAAAAATTATCATTGTGAGCCAGGTTAATTTATTGAATATTTAAGTAGTATGTATGAGAAGACTCATAAATTGATCATAAGTGACCTATGAAATAAAAGAACTTCCAATCTTTCATTATTTTGACAAGAAATAACATAAATTAAGTGAACTGTTCTCTCAAACCTAATTTTAGTTCATAGCATCAATTTTATAAACAGACAAAAATCTTAGCTGCTAATAAAAACTGCCATTGACTTTTGTGTTTTTTCTCTTTTCATTTCTTATCCAGAATTGAAAGTGCTATAAAGATAAAAGGAGGTTGGCAAGAAGAAAGTATAAACATAGAGATAATTAGTTTGTGAACATTTTCAAATGAATCATCCTTTTTCTAAATAGTTTTGTTAAGATATCTGGCTAGTTTAAGAAAAAAATAGGTAGAAATACTGAGTGATAAAAAAGGGAAGTGTATACAGAATCCAAGGAGAATAAATACTTGTAATAAGAGGTATGTTACATCTCTATAAAATCCAAAATAAACTCTCTTAAATTTTAAATTGTTACAATATTTTATAACAACAAAAGGCATTATCATTTAATATTTTTAAAAGATTAAAGGCTATAATACCTCTTAGTTGGAGGGAGTTTATAAATAACTGAAATTTTGACCATAACAACTGCTATTATAAACACAGTTTAATATGTCTCTCACTTCATTTTTTAAAATTCTGAAATCGGCCGGGCACGGTGGCTCACGCCTGTAATCCCAGCACTTTGGGAGGCCGAGGCAGGAGGATCTCGAGGTCAGGAGATCGAGACCATCCTGGCTAACACGGTGAAACCCCATCTCTACTAAAAATACAAAAAAATTAGCCGGGCGTTGTGGCTGGCGCCCGTAGACCCAGGCTGTACAAGCGTTGTTCCAGCACCCATTTCAGCTTCTGCTAAGGCCTGGGGAAGCTTTTTTACTCATGGCAGAAGACAAGAGGGAAGAGCAGATATGTCACATGGAGAGAGAGGTAGGGAAGGAGAAAAGGGATAGGTCCCTGATTTTTTTTAACAAACAAATCTCACGTGAATTAATAGACTAAGAATTCATCCCTTACCACGGAGACGGCATCAAGCCATTCATGAGGCATCCACCCCAGGATTCAAACACCTCCCCCCAGTCCTCATCTCCAACATTGGGGGTCACATTTCAACATGAGATTTGGAGGGAAAATTATCCAAATCATATGAATTATATACCAGTATATATTGATTGCCTTATATTGCTATTTTGATCTCTCCCTCACTCAACTGTTTTTACAGGTGCTTGACATATTCACAATTGTGTTTTATTTATAAACTATTTTTGGAAAGATTAAAACATAATCTAAAGACATAGCTCAAGGGGAAACAAAAACTTGTGTGAGTAAATTTTTACAACTGTGATATAATTGAAAGTCTTTGGTCAGATATGACAAATTTAACACAGATGTTAATAAACAAATGCAGATTAAGTAGTTTCATACTTTAATTCAGTGTTCTGCAACTGTGGTAGACACATCTGCCCTCTGTGGAGAAACAGTAAATATAAGAAAAATCAGCTGGGCGCGGTGGCTCATGCCTGTAATCCCAGCACTTTGAGAGGCCGAGGCGGGCAGATCCCCTGAGGTCGGGAGTTCGAGACCAGCCTGATCAACATGGAGAAACCCCACCTCTACTAAACATACAAAATTAGCCAGGCATGGTGGCACCTGCCTGTAATCCCAGCCACTCTGGAGGCTGAGGCAGGAGAATCGCTTGAACCCAGGAGGCGGAGGTTGCAGTGAGCTGAATTGCTCATTGCAGTCCAGCCTGGGCAACGAGGGCGAAACTCTGTCTTTAAAAAAAAAAAAAAAAAAGGAAGATATTTCCAGAAATTGTTTACACTGCTACTTAACGACATGTTCAGATTCACATTAGTGGGAGTGCACAGATTATTAGATTAGATTAGATTTAACAATTTGAAGACAAAAGCAGAGCAATAACAAAGAGTTGGAAGAGAATAAGGTAAATAAGGGGAAAATATCTTTTCAAATTATTTCTAAGCAATAAATAGAAACAATGATAAATATTTTTTAGCTACAAGGAGTTAAGCCTTCAGATAAAATATAACCAATTTGTTCTAACTTAATATGTTAGAAAAATTGTATTAATACTTTTTTCATTGAATTGTCTTGCTATTGAATTATAAAACCATGACAAAATATAAACGAATTATTAGGTATTTATTTACTTTCATTTTCTTATATAGTTATTCTGTATTTAAAGGTAATTAAATTTCTAAAACCCATGATATGAACATATTTATGTAACAGCTTTGTTAATTTGGTTATAATTTTTTGTCTTGGTGTATTACGTCCTAACTTTATCCTGTTTTGAATCTGCTTTTACAAAAATACAGGATGTTTTAATTTTCTACCTAGGACCAAACGTTCATATTTCTGAGTGATAAATTATAATGTGCACCTAAGATATATTTTTAGTTAACAAATTTTGCTTTGCAGAATACAATTTAGTTTCTTTTTATTTGTTTCGATTGTTGTTTTCCAGTTTCTAAGTAATCATTTCATTTTTAATTTGGAAAAGTATCATCAACAAATGTTCTCTGTCGAAAGAAAATACAAACCATTGATAAAATCATCTGGATTAAAAAGTGTATCTGGAACACTGAGCTTTAGAAAAATGCCAGTCAGTGAATATAGAAAGATGCTAAGAATTGTACTGAATACATATGATGGTCATTATTTTATCCTCCCTTAGCATGTTGTTTTTCTCCAGGTGAGTACTGTTGCCCTTTAGAATTGTTTGGTTTCCTTAAGTATTTCATAATAGAAATGCCATATATACTGAGCATTCTTGGTATTATAAATAAAATGCTACTTGCATTAATTATATCATAAACTGACAGTGCTGACATGGACCTTGGGATACCATTACCACTCTGTGAAGGGAAGCAGGGATAACTTTGGAAATTAAATTTTTTAGCAGCAGCTTCTTGTCTGTGAATTGTGTTCTTCTCTTAGGAGGTGTATTTTTGAGATTTTTTGACTTAACTCCAAGTTGATTTGCATTTCTTCTTTTTGGCTTTTCCTGGTTTGTAATGTTCTTGCTAACTGAACTGATAATTCCTGTCTGCCCCTAACAGTGCCATAAACAGGCAGTATTTATCAATGATTGCTTATGATTAAAATATGCCTTTTTTCTTGGCAGCAGTTTATACATTTATTAAATAATATGTAAGACATATCTGAATTATTTTCAATCTCTGGTACAGAATCAGTGTTATTTTTAATTTCTCAGTTTAAAACTCTAAAATCTTTCTTTAAACTAATGGAAGAAGTCTCTTTGCAATATTATCATACGTAGTGGTAAATAATCTCAAGGAGAATTTTCTGCAGTTAGATTTTTTTCAAAAAAACTTGATTTCTATTGTTTGCTCTCAGATATTTATCTGTACTATGACATTAGCCTTCTGATTGTTTTATCCATATCACTATTGTGTCTATACAGCATTTACAATGAACTTTTTGTAAAATTTCCTTTGGCAACTATAGTTCCAAAAGTTATTAATAGTTATTATTTTTTGCAATGTATAATGGGTTAAAATAAACCAAGCCCCCTCCCTTATGACCAGATATCTTGATCTATAACCCTCAGGTATTTTGCACATGATGTTCTCTCTTCCAGGGATGATTCTTCTCTTCACTTTGAGTGGATAATGCTTTACATTCATTAGTCCTAAACTCAGCCTTGCCTGATGCCCTATTCTGGACCAAATTCTTGGATATAGATACTCATATACTGTAATTGTCTGTTCTCATGCTGCAATAAATGCATACCCAAGACTGGGTAATTTAAAAAGGAAAGAGGTTTAGTAGACTCACAGTTCCACATGGCTGGGGAAACCTCACAATCATGGTGGAAGGCAAAGCAGAAGCAAAGGCATGTCTTACATGGTGGCAGGCAAGAGGGTGGGTGCAGGGGAACTCCCTTTTATAAAACCATCAGATCTCACGGGACTTATTCACTATCACGAGAACAGTATGGGGAAACTGCCCCCATGATTCAGTTATCCCCACCTGGCCCTGCCCTTGACACATGGGGATTATTACAATTCAAGGTGAGATTTCGGTGGAGACACAGCCAAACCAAGCACCACTGCATATCATTTTTCAGGCATTTATAACACTTGCAAATTTATACTTCTTTGTGCATTAAAACCTCAGTTCCACAGCAGAGTATGAGCTGCATAAAGTCAGGCCATTTATTTTCTTTGCTTACCATTTTATTTTCACACAAAGTATAATATATATTAGATGCTAAGTGAATATGTTCATAATGAATGAACAAATGAAATTTTCAAGAAGCAGTTTTATTAGTCATAGAAACCTAGCAAAAGAAATAATGCCGAAATTCAAAAATACACAAATAAAATAAAACATTATCATATTTCAGGAAAGGCAATTTTGAAACATAGTTTGTGACTAAGATTAACTTATGTCTCATGTATGCTAGCTGAATAATTCTGTGAAAATGGATTAATAGGTAGATTGCTAACTTTTCTTATTTCTAAAATTGAAATAAAAACATGTACATTATTTCAATGGAGAATATTATTAGTGCTAAATAAGATAATGTAAGTATTTAACAACATGTTTGCTACATAAAGCTTAATAGATAGCATCTATTATTATCATCACCAATTATCATCACATGCTAACCTATGGTATATGGGTAACGGATAATAATGAACTCCTATATTTGAGGTTGGGAAGAAATTTTGCTTTATTGAATATTTACATAGGAATGGGATGATGAAAGAGTACATTATTAGCACATTTCCTTTTTTTTAGCTTTTATTTTAGGTTCGGCAGTACATGTGAAAGCTTGTTACATAGGTAAACTTATGTCATGGAAATTTGTTGTACAGAATATCTCATTACCCAAGAATTAAGCCCAGTACCCAATAGTTATTTTTTCTGTTACTTTCCCTTCTCCCACCCGCCACCTTCAAGTAAACCCAGGTGTCTGTTGTTTTCTTCTTTGTGTTTGTAAGTTTTCACCATCTAACTCCCACTTACAAGTGAGAACATGTGGTATTTGGTTTTCTCTTCCTGGGACAGTTTGATGAGAATAATAGCCTCCAGCTCCATCCATGTTCCTGAAAAAGACATTATCTCATTCTTTTTTATGGCTGCATAGTATTCCATGGTGTATATGTACCACATTTTCTTTATCCAGTCTGTAATTGATGGGCATTTAGCTTGATTCTATGTCTTTGCTATTGTAAATAATGCTGCATTGAACATTCATGTGGATGTCTTTTTATTGCAGAATGATTTATATTCCTCTGGGTATATACCCAGTAATGGGATTGCTGGGTGAAATGTTAGTTCTGCTTTTAGCATGGGTGAAATGTTAGTTCTGCTTTTAGCACTCTGAAGAACTGCCATACTGCTCTCCACAAGAACATCTCTTTAGGTAGGTATTAATTCGATCATGAGGAATCAGTATATCGCCTAAAGAATAAATAACACATATGGTTTCCTATAAAAGAATAAAATAGTATTTTGCAGATACTGAAAAGTGGCAGAATTCTTCACATAGTTAGAAAAGAAAGAGTAGCCTAGAGATAAAATTGTGAGCAACAGAAAGTGATATGGTTAAGTGAATTGAGCTCAGATATCATTATGCCATTCTAAGAATGTAGAGTTCATGATTAAGCACTGAAAATGCATCAAATGCTCTTCACATTATCCTACAAATGTTGTCAACATAAAGATTTTATGAAAATGTTAACACACTTTAACAATAATTAGCTGGCTCACATTAAAATGAGTTGTAAGCCTCTGCCTATCATTACTTTTATAGAACTATTTGCTAATGGTCTGGGCATTAGTTCTCCATCACTTCTTAACAAGTTACCCCAAAACTTAGATTCTTCAAACAGCACATATTAATTACCTACTGTTCCTGTGGGTCAGGAATTTTAAAGCAGATTCGCAGCATGGTTCTAGCTCTGTTAGGTTACCATCAAGACACTGTCTAGGGTGCAGTCATTTGAAAACTGAACTGCACTCCTGCCTTCATAGCTTTGTGGATGTTGGTGGGAGGCCTTGGTTTCTTGCTATGTATATCTCTCCATAGTATTCTTAGAGGGTCCTCATAACACTGCAGCTTGCCTCCACAGAACAAGTGTTCCAAGAGAAAGGAAGATGTATACTGCAATTTTTTTTATAATGTAGTCTTAGAAACCACACACTGCTATTTTTCTCAATACCCTATTAATTACACAAGTCATCCCTATGTGATATGGGAAGAGAATCCACAAAGGTGTCACTACTAGGAAGCAGTAATCAATGAGAGTCATTTTAGAGGCTGGTCACCACTGACTAGAATCATTTAGCAATCATAGTTATGACCAAATGCAATTAATGATCTAATTTTGAACATGTTGCATTGTATTTTACAGTGGTAGTTCCCCTTGTCTGTGACAGGTAAGTTCCAAGGTCCCCAGTGAATGTCTGAAACTGCAGATAGTACCAAACTCTATATCTACTATGTTTTTTTCCATGCATATATATCGACGATAAAGTTTAATTTATAAAGTAGGCATAGTAAGAGATTAACAACAATGATGACAAAATAAAAACATTCTAACAATATGCCAGCATTACTACTCTTGTGCTTTGGGGCCACTGTTACGTAAAATCAATGTTACTTGAACACAAGCACTGCAATATTGCAACAGTGGATCTGATAACCAAGATGGCTACTAAGTGATTAATGGTTGAAGAGAGTAGACAGTGTGGGGACTGTGGACAAAGGGATGATTCACCTCCAGGAGGGATGGAGCGGAAAGGCCAAAGATTTCATCATGCCCCTCAGAATGACATGCAATTTCAAACTTATAAATTATTTCTGGAATTTTCCATTTAATATTTTTGGACCACGGTTGACCACAGGTAACTGAAACTGCAGAAAGTGAAACTGCAGATAAAGAGGAACTATTATACTAAAATTAACATAAAATCAGATACTGTGAATTCTTTTGAGTAAACAATAGGATAAGTAATGTTTTTATTTCTGCTCATATTTGACAGATTTTGATTTCTCGATATCCCATTCCAGTCTTCATAACTCACTCAATTATCTTCAAAGATGAAAATTAGATCTTTTCACTTCCTCTTTGTAGAAAAGAAAATACCCTTAACAGCTTGGCACTATAAAAAGGAATAATTATGTATTTTTCAACTCTCATCCATACAAATTACTGTGATAATACAGGCAGTAAAGAGGATCCATGCTTTGCATTACACATAACTATGTGTTTACATGCTGGACCATTGGAAGGTACCTGTGGAGAGTTATAGCATGTGGCCATTCTAGCTGACTCAGACCAACTTTCGATTGCAGCTTTAGAGTCAGGAAATCCCTTTGATTCATATCTTTTACTAAGGATATATTTACCTCTAATTGATTTAGAAATAAGTATCTGGCAAGTATAGGATGAGGATGATTTTGAATAAGATTTCCAGCTTTACAACTAGGATAGCTAGGCAGATTCTTGTTCTTTTATTTTTCTTGTCACTCAATATTTCAGGAAGCCAGAATTCAAATTGATTCAGTTTTTTTTTTCCTAAGAGGCAGTCTGGATGTGACCCCAGCAAACACTTAACAAAATTATAGTTGGTCATAGAGCTTCAAAAAAATCCCACCTAAGTGATCATCACCTTGTCTATTAGGGTGTTCATCCTGATGTTGATTTGAAGTGCATATGTTGCTTGGATACAGCAGTTGCATGAATTATGGGTCTTACACATCTAGGAACAAAATGTGGCTTGCATTTATTTTTGTTGACTTTTTCAATGCAATTTTCTTCAATGACATTTCATCAATACAAAACCATTGCAGAATAATAATAGATATCTAAGAGTTAGGTCTGAGATTATCCTTTTCAAGATCTATAAATATCATAGCACATGCTTCTGGGCACCAGCATTTTTGTTAATTGGCCCAATTTCTTTGAGCTAGTGGTCCTCACTAATACTCTGATGCTACAATGTGTGCAGCATCTGTTACTTCTTATCTGTGGTTAGAAGAATGTATGGATTTTAATTAATCACCTGGAAAAGAGACTATTTACTCACTTAGATGGCAGCTCCTTCATGATTACAAGAAGCACAGCAGGAGAGGCGATGCATTTTTTAGGGAGTGAAACACAAAGCCAGATAAATGACTGACAAATAAGAAGCATGAAGGAAAACATGTAACATCACATCCTAGGGGCCCTTCCAGATGTTCACTTTTGTAATAGCGCCTTAACATAAGAAAATAGAATATTCTCAAAAGACAGTGATATAGTAACTCTGCCACTTTCATTTATAAAGAGATGCTACATATACAACTCTTTAAGGTGTTCTCAGCATTTTAAAAAGTGGCTTTTTTATATAAAAACAGAAAACACTGAAGGTTTGTCCTTGAACTTAACATCACTGCCGATTAACTTCTAGCTACTTCACTCTCATTTAACAGTGTGCTTTTTGAAAGGTTATACATGGACACACACTCACACACACAAAGTTTGTTTGGCTGCTAAAATTTAATTCATTTTAAAATCATAAAATAACCTAACAATAAAATAGGGAAATAAATACAATAGCATTTATTGCCATATTTAAAAAAACAATTTCTCATCAACGGGACTAATTTCAGCTATGGAAAGATGGTTCTATATTAAAATATCAATTAAAGTAATCAATCACATGAACAGGCTAAAGAAAAAAGTCATAGGATTAGATCAGTAGATGCAGAAAAGTTATTTGATGAAATCCAACACTCATTCATAATGAGAATACTAGAAATAGAGATAATTTCCTCAACTTGATAAGGAACACCTAAAAGAAAACAAAAATCTTACAGTGAACATTATAATTAATTGTACAAAACTAGAAGAAGGAATAAGTAAAAGTAAAACTGTCTTTGTTCGCAGCTGTTATAATTGTCTATGTATGTGGAAAATCCCAAAGAATAAACAAACAAACAAATAAAAACCTCCTGGAACTAATTAGTGTTATAGCAAGATTGCAGACTATGAGGGTAACATACAAAAGATAGTTTCTCTGCCATACACATGCAATGAACAGTAGGAATCTGATTTTTTAAAGCCAGCACTATTCATATTAGCATTCAAAAATAAATACTGATATATAAATCTAAGAGAATATCTGCAAGTTCTATATGAGAAAAACAATGAAATGCTAATGAAAGAAATCAAGGAAAGATCTTAATAAGTGCAGAGCTGTTGCAAATTCATACATAGAAAGACTAAATAGTGTTAAAATATCATCTCTTCCCAACCTGATCTGTAGATTGAATGTAATTTTGGGCAAAATCCCAACAAGGTATTTTGTGGATCTCAGCTGATTCTAAGGTTCCTATAGAAAAGCGAAACACCCAAAATAACCACTGCAATACTGGATTTAAACAAGGAAAATAGTCAGACAGCTGGCATTACCTGATTTCAAGCCTTACTGTAAAGCTACAATAATCACAACAGTCTGGTATTCGATGGGAGAGAATGAAGAGCCCAGAAATGTAGTCAGTGAATCTTTAACAGAGTGACAGTGGCAATTTTATAAAGAAAAGTAGAGTCCTTTCAACAAATACCCTTGGAACAACTGGAAGTCTAGATGCAAAATAATGAATCTAGACAGAGACCTTACATCTTTCACAAAAATCAAATCAAACAGGATCATAGAGCTAAATATATAAATACCAAGCTATAAAACTTTAGAGTATAACATAGAAAAAAATCTAGATGATCTCGGGTTTTGCAATTACTTTTCATATTTATATGAAAGTATAATCCATTTTAAAGTTGACAGATTTGACTTTGTTTTAAAAATTCTTCCAATTTGCAGAAGTCACTGTTAAGAAAATTAATGAAAAAAAAGCCAAAGACTGGTATTAGAATCTTTGCAAAACACACATCTAATAAAGGCCTTGTATTAAAAAAAATAGAGACAATTCTTAAAACTTTACAATAAGAGAAAAGAAACAAAAATGGTTTAAAAAACACACTCCCAAAAAGATATATAGATTGCTAAGAAGCATATGGAAAAAAAATGTTACACATCATATTTCATTATGGAATTACAAATTAAAATAACAGTGAGATACAACCATAAACATGTTAGAATTGCTAAAATCCCAAATAGAGGCAACCTCAAATGCAGTCAAAGATGTGAAGCAACATGATGTCTCTTTCACTGCCTTGGGAATGCACACTAGTAGAGTTACTTTGGCAGACATTTTGGCAGCTTCTTAGAGAGCTACACATAGTCTTACTGTATGATCCAGCAATTGCACTTCTAGATGTTTACCCATATGATGTAAAACCTCATGTCCACACAAAAACCTGCACATGGATGTTTATAGCAGCTTTATTCACAATACACACATATCACTTCTGTAAAAGATGACTGTCATTTCCATCTGAAAGAACGTGACCAAAACAACAGACGTAGAACCTAAAATGCAAACAGTATTGCATTGAGTATATACTCATAGTTTTCATTGCAAGAGGTATAAAGCAGGAGGCACCAACTCTTTCCATTTCTGAATTGCCAAAATTTGGAAGCAACCAAGATGTTCTTAAATAGGTAAATGGATAAACTGTGATACATCCATGCAATAAAATATTATTCAGCAATAAAAATAAACTATCAAGCCACAAAGAGACATGGAGGAATCTTAAACGCGTATCACCAAGTGAAAAAGGGCAGTCTGAAAAGACTACATACCATTTAAAGACAAATACATGCTAATCTAAAAAAAAGTTAAGAGTATAAAGACAGTAAAAATATCAGTGGTGACAGGTGGTTAAGGAGAAAAGAGATAGATAAATAGATGGAAAGTAGGGCATTTTTAAGGCAGTGAAATTTTATATTGTAGTGGTAGATGCAAGAAATAATGCATTTGTCAAAACAAAAAATCTGTACAATACAGAGTATTTGTACTGTACAAATACACTAATATAAATGATGAACTTCAGTTGAACTAATGTATTGATATTGGTTCATCAATTGTAATAAATATATTACACTGAGAAAGAATGTTAAAATAGGGCAAACGGTGTGGGGTAGGAGTTCCAGCCTATGGAAACTCTGCATTTTCTGCCATTTTTTTTGGTAAATCTAAACCTTTTCCAAGAAAGACTCTGTTAAAAACATTTATTCGTCTCTGATATTCCTAACAAATTGAGGTCCTGAATAATTGCAAAGGATACTTGACTCTATAATTTATCCTCATATTTTGTCATCAACAAAATTCCTTCAATAAGAAGAAAAGTGTTATGGCTTCTATATAGCCATAACAATATTAAAGTTCTTTAACACTTTCTAGATAACCTTGGTATAACCTTGGTTTTTAATACTCTCATTTTAAGAATATGGCCAGTTTTATGGAGTGCAGATAGGTTTATTTCTCAAAATTTGCTAATGTCAGACTTTAGTCATGTTAATTAAAGGTAAAATGTACTGGATTAAGAAAATGTTTTTAATGCCATATGAAAACTCTAGATTTTATTTTGGGAATCCATAGTATTCATAGAACATTAAAAATAAGCTGAATAAAAACATAATATCACCCAACTTCGGGTTAATAACAGTATTGGAAGGATATGTTGATAGAGAGACAGCTATTTATTTGCTCTAACTTGAATTTAGGGAAGTCATCGAATTCATGTATTTAAATTCTAGTAATCCTTAAGAGGAACATAAGTTTGCACCTGTGCAGTGCTGTAGAAAGATAAAAGAATATCTGGAAAAGGAGTCATCAAAACTTCCAAGAAAGTCATGTAAATTTAGATGATAAAGCATACAAGCTTTAAAGTAATAAACACAATTCAATCTTTAGACCATCACCTGGGAAATGACAAAGATGTAGACACAATGAGAGAAGATAAATACTATTAAAAGCAAAATAAGGAGACATGAAAAGTTTGTTTTATCTTTACAGGACCAAAAGTTACAAATACCACATCAAAAAATGAATGACTGTCTGACAATATAAAATAGAAATCAAGAACAATTAAATTATAAAAGGGCTGTGTTGTTTATTAACTGCTCTATTTGACTACATGTCAAAAAGAATAACTACTTAATGTAAGTTAAAAATTTGTATCTACCTAACCCCAAAAGCCGTCCCTTCCCCATTCCCCAGAAACCAAATTATGCATTTAGCATAAGCAGAAAATACATTATTTTCTGCAGAGGTTCAGGTTAAGCAGTTACAGCTGTCTGGACAGATTCAGAGAAAGACACAAATCATAAAGCCATCAGATGAGCAAGGTAAATATTAGCAAATATAATGGAAATCCGTCTTACTCCATTTCCCTTTTAGGGTTTTTATCACTTGAATAAATGAAATGTTAAGAGAATACAGGTGGTATGATCTGACATTTGAGCAGTAAAACAGCTTAATAAGAGTCCATTGAGAGGTACTGAGGAATAAAGCACACAGCATAGTATTAATCACAGACATTAAAAGAGAAGAGTGTTGCATTGTTTGGAGCATGAATGCAATTTTGTTTTGTTATTGTTTTTGTTTCATGAATAGAATAAGATTTGTCAAAATAAATGAAGTTTGTTAGTAGTTTCAATCTCCCTCCCTACCCAAACTCAGATATTCAGTTTCATTTTTCTAATGCTCCAAAATTGTCTTCATTCTTTCCATTCATGGTATTACTATAGTATTCAAATTTTTAAAAACACTCAATTGTTGAATCTTTTCAGTGTCAATATGTTAAAATTAGGCACAAACAAGCATTAATTAAAATTTTAAATGATGAAATTGAAACTAAGAATACTCAAGAAACTTAATTTTGGGCAACTTAAGCCAGAAACAAAAGGACAGGTGTTCAAATCCATGTCAGCCTGGGCCCGAGGTTCACACTCCTCACCATCCCTCTAAATAATCTCTTGTTCGTCTCTCAACCTGTCCATGCGTCCTTCAATGTTACTTTCTTCTCTAGCCTTGATAAAAATATAAAAGTACTGATTCCTATATAATATTAATTTATAGTGCATACTATTCCTTTATATGAAAAGAATGTGAATTAAAAGTAATATTTAAAGAAAGAAGGTTATTGTGAATAAACTAAAAACAAAAAGGCATATACTATGTTGAATGTGGTAAGATTCAATATTTTGTTTCCTTACAATCACGAGATCAAAGAAGCTAAGCTCCTTGCCAGGAACTTCCCTGTATATGCTAAGGAAACTCTTGGTGACTTTTGGTATAGAATAATCTTGAAAGCCCCAGGGCTATTATTATTCTAAAGTGAGAGAAAATAAAAATATGGCATATATTGAGTGGGCCCCAAACTTGAGCCCCCTATAATCCTTGACACGAATGTCTTAAAAGCTTCTTGATACACAGCTAGGTCGTTAGTTATTATTTATTGAATTCATTGAACCAAGGTTTAGGATTACTAGCCAGGCTTCCTCCTGCTTATTTCAAGGATATGCTTGTACCAAATTGCTAAATCCTCATTCCAATCCCAAACTTATACACATCCCAGAAATCTTATTACCATCTTATACAGTATGTGCCTTTTAAAGGCTTGGTATTAGGTTAGAGCACCTTAACTCTCATTTCTCTTTTGCTTTTAAGTTTATAATGATAGAAAATTCCCTCAACTACTTCATTCTACAAATCATAATTGGTAAAATGAAGTGTTTAAGGCACTGAATCAAATTTTTCTTTTTCATATGTTTTCCTTTTACTGCGAAGTCAGACCTGTAGAATGAAGACTGGGCCTTTTTCACGTTAAAGTAGCAATTTCTCTTTAGCAGCAGAGAAAGTTGGACAAAATCTGTATGGCATCTCAAATTACTAGAGATTTACCTAGTGTACTTTTCCTTTTTGTAAAGTTCCATTATTATGAGTTCTCATTGTGAGATGGATGGAGGTGATTTATAGGCTACAGAATACCAAACAAGCACAGGCATAATAAGAGAAGGATAAACCATTGACAAAATAAAGTCAAACAAGCCTCACCTGTTTTATTGTTGGTTTTATTAGTGAAGGGTATGCAAAATGTTTATTAATCTGTAACTCTGTTTTCTGTTTTAGGTTCTGAAATAAAAGCCTTTGCAGATGAGTATTTTAAAGGTCTATAATAGCTATTTTCTTATAAGGAAAATAAGTACATTATAGCACAAAATAAAATTTAATGTATTTCTCAGGCTACACTCACATCAGCAAATATCTAAATGCTAAAATGGTAAATTATCCTATAAATGTACAGCCAAATTGGTTTCATAAAATAATCACCAAATTGTGCCAATTGTCAAAAAGACTAAATACAAGCCACACTAATAAAGTTCACAGTAAACTGCAAAGTGAATAAAATCAAGTTTCTTACAATAATGAATCATTGAAGTAACAGCATTTCTTTTGCAGTAGCAGGATATATAATCAAGCCATAGAAATTTATTCTGATCAACATCTATTAATAAAGTTCAGAAATTAAAAAAACATACATTTACTCTCTAATTTTAATAATTACAAAAATGGATGTGATGGAGAGTTCCAAAATAGTGGTGATTGTGTTACCATTAAAGTTTTCAAGAAAATGGTTAAGAAACTGAAAAAGATAGTCTGTCATTATGAAAACATTTCATGCCACTGTATAGGGATATTAATTTTTCCAAAAGATATCATGTGCATAATTCTTAACAACATTAAAAAATGAAGTGTGTGGTAAGATCATACTAATGTCTAACAAGAAAATAACACAAAATTATTCCATTAACTGAAGATAAAATTCTAGAAACTCAGTTTGACTCACCATGATCCTGAAAATTGATATCACATTAATGATGGAGATTGGATCTTCACTTACACAAAGTCAATCTGCCATATAAATTCCAACTCAATTTAACTTCTATAACTTTGAGTTATACAATCTGTCAAATAAATTTCAACTTTTAATTTTTTCTAAAGTTCAAACTACTTAATAATGGTCAGCTTCTTCACTCTTGTGACTTCTATGCCATGTGAGAACAATTCTTCCAGATATATTTAATATAAGTGCATTCTGTAAAATAGTATTGGAATAGACATTTGATATACAGACCAATGTGTGTCAAATTTTTAACCACTCTGGGTGAAAAATTATAAACCTCTAAGAAACAGGGAACAGAGAAATGGCTTTAATGCCTCTCAAATGTAATGACCTAAACAATATTAGATACTGAATGTATGACCTCCAGGCCTTTGCAAGAAGGTACTATCCACTGATCATGTAAAAGACTCCAATCACTCAAGCTGGTATTGCTAACTAAATCAATGGGAAACAGAGGGCAAAAATAACTCCCTGCCATGTACACCACAACTCAGTGAAAAGTATTGAGCAACTATTTCAGCAAGAAAAGAAGTGTCATTTTTGGACTGTTGCTGCACCTATGTACTATTGCTTTTTGTCTCACCAGTCAAATAAGTAAATAAGAGACCTCAGTGATATATCTATGCAAATATATATTAAATGTATAAATTGCACTTATATAAATGTGTATATTTGTAATAATTTATAAATTTACATATAAATTTATAAGACATGCATATATATAAACAGAATAAGCATATAAGATTCTTAAAGAAGGTATCTTTTAAGTTGAAAAATGTAGACATTTTTCCTTCTCTCTGATGTAGTGATATCTTTCAGAAAAAAAATCATGGATATTGAGGTAATAGTTTAGGAAACATGATTATCAACTATTACACCCATCTGCTTCTATGTGAAGAAAAAATATTCATTATGTTAGATTGTAGGTATCTCAGCAACAACTTCAGGATTTTTCTGTCACTGATTGAGAAAGGACAGTGTTTTTAATATTATTGCAATATTTTGATGACAATACCTGTGATTTTTGCACAAACAAAAATCGTCTAAAATATGGAGACCTTAAAAATATAAATGATGACTAACACATATTTATGAGTAAACAATATATTTGGAAAATATATATAATTGTTAAATATAGCATATATAATAAAAAATGAAGTAATTTATTTTCAATATGAATTTGTGGCTATTAACAAATCATGGAGGTTTTTTGTTTGTTTTTTTAGAGATCTCATTCTGTTAATAGGGCTGGAGTACATATCATAGCTCACTGCAGCCTCCAACTCCTGGGCTCAAGCGATCCTCCCACTTCAGCCTCCTGAGTAGCAATGATTACAGGCACATGTGCCACCACACCTGGTTAATCTTTTAAATTTTTTGTAGAGATAGGGTCTTGCTTGTTGCCCAGGCTGGTCTGGAACTCCTGGCCTCAAGCAATCCTCCTGTCACAGCTTCCCAAAGTGCTGGGATTATAAGCATGAACCACTGTGCCAGCCAGATCATGTATTAAATCTGTAATTGATCAGACAACTAAGTAGATGTAAGAGCTCATAAAGTTTGTTGCCTAGGAAAATAATAAGCCATGCACAAACTAATTAGGGTACAACTATGGTGGAAGTAGCTGGAAGGCAAACTGCTTTAAGTACAGAATACAGCTAAATTCGTTATAACTAATGGGGAAACTAGATAGACTTCGAGAATAATTAATGCGGTTGGTGAAAACTGAAGTGTAGCAGAACATCAACTGTGGAAATTTTGTGAAAGAGCATTCTGAATAAGAAAAATAGAGCAGCATAAACAAAGTAAGCAGGCTTAAGAAGGAGAAATGGAATTGTCCTAATGAAGAGTTAAAGTATTGGTAAGATACAAGGCTGCAAAAATAATTGTGTCTGAACTGTTTCCATTTGTTCATTTATTTAGCAAATAGTAATTGAACATCCTTTAATACAATCATAGGCTAAGCTAAATGCACAGTCATGAACAAAACAAATTGTCACTGTTGCAAAACAAATATTAAATAAATTATAAGAAAATTAATTCATTGCCACTGTGATTGGACTACAAGATACAGGGTGTTATGTGATGACCTAACAGGGAATCTCTAACCTTATGGCACAATGACTATCTTGTCCTAGTTTACTTTCTTCCCCACTCCTTAAGACGCACATTGTATATCTTCCTTTCTTTTCATCCCTCCAACAACTTACAAGCTTACACTTGATGAATGACCTACATGTTTGTTTCACCGAGAAGTCTCAAAGATGTGTAAAGCCTTTGAGGCTGGAAGGAGCTTGATGCTTTCAAGGGTCTGAGAAGGCTCTAAGACTAGAGTGTGTAGAGCAAAGGGTGACTGGTGTGTGATGGAAGACCTTGCAGCGAGGGGCCAGGGGCAGATTTTGCAGGGGTTTTCACTCATTTATTATTCAACATATATTTACTGATCATCTACAATAGACCATGCACTGTTCTGATGCTGGGGACATAATGATGAGAAAGATGGGACAGATTCCTGCTGACATGGGTCTTAAATTTTACTTGCAGAGTAAGAAAGTAAATGAATAAACTTCTTAAAAATGAAATAAAATGCATGAAGATATTTTCCTAGTGCTATAATCGCTAACGGGAAAAAAAAAAAAAACAGAAAATGTGTTAGCAAGTGACCAAATTAGGGTGTGGAACAGGAAATAGCTGTTAACTGATGAGGTGCGTGAAGGCTTCTCTGTGACGATATCACTTATAATTTAAGTGATGATAAAAATGATGTGGCTAATAAAAACATTTCAGAAGAGCAGTAAGAACAATTCCCTTTTCTATAGTAACACTGGCATATCTAAGAGAGAGAGAAAAGTCAAATGTGTCTGAGTTATTGTGAACCCTGAAGAGTTAGGTAAGAGACAGAGCAAGTAAGAGCCACATGATAATTATATACGGGAAAGAGTTTGAAAAAGTTCAAAGAAGAGTCACTGGATGATTGTCTGTATTAAATGATGCTTAATTACCATTTGCTAAATAAACAAACAAATGGAAACTGCTCAGACACAATTACTTTTGAAGCCTTGTATCTTACCAATACTTGATACTTCATTAGAGAGTTTTCTATTCTGATAATAGTTTTAAAAAGACCACTTGGAAAGTTTTTGTGGCACCCTTGGCAAGAAAACATATTGGATTATATTATGGAGGTAGGAATGGTGATAGAAGAAATGGTGGGTTTGGAATGTATTTTTGGATACAGCTAAATGACATTGTTTATTAAAAAAGAAAGTGGGAACTGAAAAAAAGAAAAATCAAGCATGGAGTGCTGTTTTGCAGAGAAAGATCAGCATGATCTTATTTATATGAGTTAAACTTAGGAGATGTTTTGCTTTTTATTTCATTTATTTATTTTTTGAGATAGAGTCTCACTCTGTTGCCCAGGCTGGAGTGCAATCGTGTAATCTCGCCTCACTGCAGCCTCAAGCAATCCTCCTGCCACACTGTGGCTTCAGGAGCTGGAAACATTCACCCCTAGGTGCTTCTGTAGGGTCGGAGCCCATGCTCCCAAAGACCTGTTCATCTACCTGCCCCTCCTAGGGGTTTTAAGCAGCAGGGCACTGAATAAGCGAGCCGCACCCCCATCTCACGCCCTGCCAGCCGGACAAGGGAACTTTTCCCGTTTCAGATAGACTTAATGACACTTTTTCCCCCTCGTATAGCCCTCATAAGCAAATCATATTCTTTTTCTACAACACTTCACATATTTCAGGGCCTGAAGAAGGTGTAGGCATACTATACCTAGCCACAGTGTAGTTAACAGTGTAGGCATATTACACCTAGCCACAGTGGGCATGTTACAGTGTGCCCTTTTAGTTGTATCATCTGTAGGCAGCTTGTGTTAATCAGCCAAGACCCTAGAGGGCACACACACAAGTGGCCGGGTGTCGAGAGGAACACACCGGCAGAAGAGCACACAGGCAGCTGGATGTCCAGAGGAGCGGAAGAGGAGACCCACAGGCACTGGCAGAAGCCAGCAGGCCATCAACCGGCAGAACAACATGGACGCCAAGGGGAATTTGGCTGGAGTGGTTGCAGGAGAGTCTGGCCACTGAGGGGTAGGACTCCAGTAAAAAAACACCTTCCCACTCCATACCCCTTCTGGCTCCCCATCTATCTGCTGAGGGCTACTTCCATCATTCAAGGAAACCTTGCATTCATTCTCCAAGCCCACGTGTGATCTGATTTTTCCGGTACACCAACGCAAGAACCCCAGGATACAGAAAGCCCCCTGTCCTCTCAGATGTTGCTGTCTTTTACTGGTCCACTAAAATGCATAATTAAAATATTAATTATTTTCAACTATTAAATAACGATATATCTTGAAATTACCCAATATATACATAAATCTTTATTCACAGCCAATGGCTAAAAGCCTAAAATATAAAATGTCCAATTTTTATCAGATTTTGTTTTCAGCCCAGACTTACATAAGATATATTTAAGAAATAAATTAAAATACATTATAGAAGTCATTTTGTAACTATTGGCAAATCCTTCTTGATACACTGCTGAGAAATCAAGAAAGTGAACTATTCTAGTGAATAGGTAATAAGTCCTTTGCAATTTTGTTTAATGGTAGCTAACATAAGTCGGCACTTGATGAGCTGAGAGAATGAAATATTAACCCACAGATACATGGACAGACTGAAAATCAAAGTCTGCATCCACTCTGCTTTAGATACACTTCCAATGAACTGATCCCAGAAAACTATTCAAAAAACTTTAATTTTATCTTATACATACTATTTTCAGGTGTATATGGTACAGTGATCAATATAAGACTTGCAAACATTCAAATAATATTACATTAGGATAACAGTCTGCAAGAAAATTGGAATGGAAATATAATTTAAAATATACTATGTAAAATTTTTACTATTTCAGATGTGTTTGTTCAGATACTTTTTAAGGAATGTAAGAGCATGTGTAGGTACCAAGTTATTTAACATTTGGATTCCAATTGAAAAATAACATTATAGATTAGTTTTACACATTTAGTAGTACATTTGTAGGTAAAATTGAGTAATTTTATTTTCTATTAAGTAAACATAAATATTTAAAATATTGAAATGCAGTTTAAAAATGTAGAAGGAAGTATTGTTAATTTTAAAAATTAGGAAACATGTTACTAAAATTTTTTGAACATTATTGGTAGAAGCAACTGTAAAGATTTTAGGCTCATAATGAAAGCAATTGAAAATTTTGCAAGGGTACAAATAGAAGAGTCATGATCATTGTCATTTAATAAATGTTGTGCAAATGAACTCATTTTAATTTCATAGGCACCAACAAGATATGATAAAATGTGTGCTTTAAGTAATTTAATTTTGGAAACTATGCTTTAGTCAACAACTTATAACTACAATCATGCAAACTACTTGACATGATGCAAAGAAAACAGCATACTTTTTGAATGGTTAAAGCAAGCTTTTGTGATGTGAATGTGTGTACGTGTGTGTATCCCTTTTATTTTTTATTTTAACAGACATAATTTACATGATTATAGAGATATTATAGATATAGATGTATCTCTAAATATAGAGATAATTACAGAGATAGTTAGCAGTATAAATTTGCCCAATGAGTATAAAACAAAAATATGATTTCGTCTATAACCCCACCTGTGACTCTTACTCGTTACCTATATTCCAAAAGTTCAAGGTTAACTTAAGTTTAGAATTGCCAGAAAAATCCAGAAAGAATAGAAGTCTGAACCTAGTTCCAGAAGATCAAGCATCAGTAAAAACCTCAGAGGCATAACTTGATTACACTGTAGCATGGATGTTCATAATAATAACCTCGAGTCATCATATAAAGCTTAAATTATGTTCCTTGTTCTCTTTTGAAGATGGCAATTCATTAAAAAATATGCTGTGAAAAAATAATCAAAAGGATTGTTTTTAAAATCTTCCTTGCTCAAAGTCTTAAATTTTCATTTGCTGAAAAGTTGCTATTTTGTTATACAGTACTGTCCAACGATATCAAACAAAGCAGTCATTACTAGTTCCAGGCTACACGAAGCTCATTACACCTAAAAATATTTGAATGGACATTTTAATTTCAAATTCATTTGAAGAAAATCACAAGTTTCAGGAGTTTTCTAGAATTTCCTGCCAAGTATTTGACATGTATAGCATAAGATAATTTTATGCACAGAGATGTTCATTTTCTGATGTTTCCAAGATTGCACATTTTCTGAATTAACCAGTCCATTTGATGTGGAGTAAAGAATAGTGTACACATATATTAGATATTTAATGGTATACAGCTAAGATAACTTTATGCTATTAGATTGGGCTGTTACAATCAGTAATGGGTAATTTTCTCTCTGGCATTTTATAGATATCATTTATATTTTCTTTATTTCTCAGAATGCAACATCAAAGCATTCTATGTATCATAATACAACATAAAAAACCTCTTACATTTTTTATTAATCAATTGTATCTGATATATGTTGAGGCAACCTACTGAATCACAACAATTTAACCAATAAACTCTATTACAACTTGATAAAGTGATAATCAACAAAACTAAATGTAAAAATGATTATATTGAGCATGAAATGGAATAGACATCAGACATTTTCCAATTTGTCATTGTTACCTTACTTAATATTAAAAGTAGATTCGCTTTTAGGTAATCTCTTTGGAGATTAAAGAACAAAATTGAAGTCTTATTTTTATTATATTTAAAGAAAATTCAATCTAGAGTAAACAAAATCTTTTTTGTTTGTTTGTTTCTGTTTTTGTTTTTGAGATGGAGTCTCGCTCTGTCGCCCAGGCTGGAGTGCAGTGGCACAATCTTGGCTCACTGCAAGCTCCGCTTCCCGGGTTCAGGCCATTCTCCTGCCTCAGCCTCCCGAGTAGCTGGGACTACAGGCGCCTGCAACCACGCCCGGCTAATTTTTTGTATTTTTAGTAGAGATGGGGTTTCACCGTGTTAGCCAGGACCGTCTCGATCTCCTGACCTCGTGATCCGCCCGCCTCGGCCTCCCAAAGTGCTGGGATTACAGGCGTGAGCCACAGTGCCCGGCCATAAAACCTATCTTGACCTTAATTATACAAAGTATTTTAAATGGCTTAGTGTACACTCTCTAGAAGTAGCTACACATTTTGTAAAGTGGTTTATAAGACACAAAACGAGAAACAGAAACAAAAGTTTCCATTAAATAAACATTCAGTTCCTCAAGTGACACTCTAAAAAGAGACATCAGAAAAATCTGACCCATCAATCACTATAAAATCTTACAGAAATGTGTCTTTACCAACATATTTAATATAACCATAGTAACAATTTTTGTATGGTTGTTGCCCATAATGTCTTTGATTGAAAGCCAATGGCATAACCAATTTTGTCAAAGCAATTCTTAAAACAGTCCAAACAGCATTGTTAACACTACTGTCAGAGTGCCTGATCATCATAGGGCATTATGTAAGTAATCTAGAGTAATGGTTTACACTGTATACCCTTCAAAAATCCCTTCAAAATGACTGTTTCGTGCAGTAAAACTTTAGATAAGAATTAGGCAGCACAGACTTAAGGGTTATGTTATCTGATAACAATCTGAACTACAAATGTGATGCAGACTGATGTTAAGTTCATATGCTTTCCCAATTAATGAAGCAGAGTGTATAAAAATATCAGTGCATAAACTGAGCACAAGGTGGGCCAAACAAAGATTTGTGGATGAGGCTAAGACATTCTTGAAGAATGGAGTCCTTCAAGTTCTATGCCATAAATCAAGACAACAATAAACACGACATATCAAAGAGGTGTTCACATTTACAAAGAAAATGTCATAAATTGTTTGCCATGGCAGTAGCCAATCTCGTTGAAGCTCTTATAACAAATTCATGTGAAGTACATTTGATTTTTTAAGTTTTTAATAATTGGTGAATATACAGCTAAAGAAATAGATGAGTTATTTTCTTATGAAAAATGTTAGCTGTAAGAATGTTAATTGTTGGAGAACATCTGCCAAAAATGTAAATGATTTTTATTTGAGAATAATAATCCCAAATGCATTCTTTCAGTAATTTCCTAGTAGGATTACTTGATTTTTCAAATCACTCCCAAATCGAAACAATAAAGTGATGTGGTTAGAATGTTGCCTATTGTCTCTTCCTGCAGAGAATAAGCCAGGTTATTCTAGATGTTATGAAATAATGTACAAAAAAAGGAGACTCAGATTTATTTCAATTTTATACCTAAAGAATTTTTTCAGAATGTGTATTCTGCCAAAATCATAGGTGTTTGTATGAGTTTGGTTTAATTTTTTTAGGACCACTAACCAGGGTCCAAATACGAGGAAAAATACAAGCTGATTCATTTCCAGTTCTTAATTGCAATAGTGAAGTTCAAGAAAATATCAATTAAAACCTAAAGTGTAAAATTATATATAGATCTCCAGTATTATCTATACATGGTGTACCAGCAGAATATTAATGGTAATTACAACCTAGAATTCACCTGTCCTTATGTAGAACATTTACCTTACAAACAGAATTACAGTTTTACAAATAAAATGTGTTTTATATAGTGACTATTAACATATGGCTTATAGTAATTTGTCATTTAAAAAATAAGGTGAAATTCATTATGTGTCAAATTGAACATATCATCAACCTTGTATTCATAAAAACTTCTAGAAGTGCTTTTTTTGCTCACATTTAGACAAAAGAGCCAAAATCGTTTTAAAAGTTTATTTTGAGCTTTGTCATCAACAATAATATATGAGAAATATTTTCTAGATCCTAGATAAATTAAATCTTGGATTAAAACATTTAGATCATTTGACTTTCACACATAAAGCAGAGAGTAATAAGTCCTCCAGGAACCAATCTGCATTTTGGCTTCTATGAGCTCAACAAACATAAGTCACAGAAAAGATCCCTATATTTTCTCATAAATTATTACTGCCAGCCAATATCATAAAGACTCATCCTTAACTTGACCTGGAAATGAGAATTTTCTAATAAAATTAAATTTGGTTTTGAAAATCCAAGTAGTTATTTATTCTTTAGCTAAATTTTATTTTTGTATCTTGGATATTTTTTCTCTAATATAAAGTGGTGTGTGTGTGTGTGTGTGTACAAGTTTTTCTGAAACTACCACAAAATTCCTGTCGACACGGGTACAAGAAAAATGAGCCCAAGGTTTTCACAGACACAGATGTGATGAAATTAGCCACTTTACCAACAATGTGTTGATAAGAGTAGCAAAGCAGATATCATCCCTAAGGCATTCAAAATATTGTTTTAAGCCTACCCCATTATGCATTCATTACATTTTTGTAGAAAGATATTTATGCCATTAAAAAAATGATATAATAGAAACTGAAAAAGTCATCTCACAAACCAGTTTATCCATGATGGCTATCATTTCAAAATGGTTATATCTAAACAGTATCTGGAACGTGATAAACTAAAATTAGAAAAGTGATTATTTCTGATTGGTTAAATAACAAGTGTTTTTTCTCTTTTATTTCATATTTTGTATTTTCTAAATTATACCTAATAAAAATTTATTAATGATAATAAAAGAGGCAATAAATCAACGTGAAGATTTTAAACATCATCAGTAGTTAGAATTTATTTTACTTTATATATCCTGCATCTCATGTGTATTGATAAGTATAAATGTCCACTAAGATATCTCTCAGGAGGCCAGGTGCGGTGGCTCACGCCTATAATTCCAGCACTTTGGGAGGCCTAGGCAGGCAGATCATTTGAGGTCAGAAGTTCGAGACCAGCCTGGCCAACATGGTGAAACCAGTCTCTACCAAAAATACAAAAATTAGCAGGGTGTGGTGGTGGGCACCTGTAATCCCAGCTGCTTAAGAGGCTGAGGCAGGAGAATAGCTTGAACCCTGGAGGCAGAGGTTGCAGTGAGCCAAGATCACACCACTACACTCCAGCCTAGGCAACAAAGCAAGACTGTCTCAAAAACTAATAATAAAAAAGATATCTCTCAGGGCTGGCTGGGTGCAGTGGCTCATGCCTATAATTCCAGCACTTTGGGAGGCCAAGACAGGAGGATCACTTGAACCCAGGAGTTTGAGGCTGCAGTGAGCCAGGATTGTGCCACTGCACTCCAGCCTGAGCAACAGAGTGAGACCTTGTAATGGAAAATGGGTAATTGTAATTTAGGCTATGAGTCTACAAGATAGATATAAGAATATTATGTATTCCAGTTTTGTACCATATGGTGCAACTCTTCATTATAAGATTTTGTGTATAAATAAATATGGTGAAATTCAATCTGATTTAGATTAAGACTAAAGAATGTGGAGTCTCCTGACTCATCTTGAATCAAAATTCTGCCTTTTACTAGTTTTGTGATCCTAGTAAATCATTTAACATCTCATTCTCACACCTCAATTTCTCATTTATAAAATGGGAAGAATGACAAGGTTGTTACAAGGATTATGTGAGTGAATACAAGGAAACCCTTCAGGACAGTGACCGGCAGATTGTGAGTACACAATTTACATTAGCCACTATGTTTTATTTTTTGTTGTTGCTGTTGCTTTTTTATTCATTCCTAGTGGAATTAACCAAGGAAATATACTCTTTTCTTTTCTTGAGTATTTGAGTATTCAGGGTGAAGATTCTTTCCAATTAGGATGTTCAAATTCCCAAATTAATAAATTATGGTGTGAGGGTAACAAGAAGAATGAAATCAAGTAATGCTATTGTAAGATTAATTATTCACCCAATAAGACAGTATTGCTCTAAATTCAAAGGGAATAATAAATACAGGTATATTTTGGATCAGTTTATGTTTAATTCATTTATGTGAGAATTAGATCAATATCTGAAAAAAATCCTTTTATTACAATTGGAGACCTAAGCAAATTGTATCCTGGGTTTTTAAAGCTTGTCATCAGAAATCACATATATCTGAAAAACATTGTATAATAAAAATCCAAAATATATTTTCTTCCTAAAGAGCAGATATGCTACCAGTAAAATAAAGTTGGTATAAAATATAGAAGAGAACTTTAATGATCTGTCCCTTAAAAATAGGATTTCATTACAAGGTAATTACACCAGTCATTAGAATGCTAGTTTTCCTGCTATGAGGTGGGATGAGGTAAGATAGTTACAAGACACAACACATTGATTCATTTGTCTTTCATTAGGTTCCCAACATCTTCCTAAAAGTAGAAGACTTGTATGGGGTCACAGTATTACGGAAACACCAAAGATTTGGTCTGCTGCTTGCTCCACAGAAAGCCAATCACTGAGACAATGATTATTGCCAAGGAAGAAGGCTTTAATCAGGGGTTGCAGCCAAGGAGATGGAAGACCAGTCTCAAATCCATCTCCCTGATAGGCTAAAATTAGGGGTTTATATAGCAGGGAAAAAAATGTAACAATGTATAGGATAACAGGAGCTCCCAATGCCTAAGGAAGCAATCATAATGAATGAGGGGACTGGTGTCTCACTGTCTGTAGGTGGTGATCTGGTGAGTTTCTTTGATACTTTTTGAGAGGCCTGGGGGACCTTTACTGAGGAAGGAACTCAGATAAGACAAATGTAAGCTGCAAGCTTTAAGACCAGAAGGGTCAATTTCTGTGTGTATGTAAGACTGTACACAGACAGACACACACACTCACATCCCAAGCAAACAAAACACAAAAATCAGCTATGCTGATTGGAGTCAACTTAAGTATTCTTCACAAGAGGAATAAAATAAATCATTGGACATACATTCTATGCAGTTACTCTGAAATAAGAATAAAGTCTGTATATATGACATAAATATATGTGATATATCATTGATTAAAATAGTGTATTACTGTGTGAAATAAATTTAACTTGACTGGGCGCCGTGGCTCACGCCTGTAATCCCACCACCTTGGGAGGCCAAGGCAGGCAGATCATGAGGTCAGGAGTTCGAGACCAGCCTGAACAACATGGTGAAATCCCGTCTCTACTAAAAATACAAAAATTAGCTGGGCTTGGTGGCGCACCTCTGTAATCCCAGCTACTCAGGAGGCTGAGGCAGGAGAATCACTTGAACCTGGGAGGTGGAGGCTGCAGTGAGCCGAGATCGCATCACTGCATTCCAGCCTGGGTGACAGAGCGAGACTGCGTCCCCCCCAACCCACAAAAAAAAAAAAAAAAAAACAAATTAACTTAAAAAACACATGTATACACCAAAAGTATCTAGAAGAATACAAGTTGTTAAGCTTGGTAATGACTTTAGGGTGTATTTTATATAGGAAAGGGCAAGAGAAAGGGTGGTAAAGATTGGACTTTCTTTTTATACTTACAAAGAACATGCATTACGAAGAACTTAAAAGGATGTCATTTTATTTATCGCATTATATTATTATATTTACTTATATTGTTAAAGCATACACTTCTATGTGGCTTTGCTCATAGAATCAACAGAGGATCAAAATTGAAAAGAACCGTCTGTAATTCAACTCTATTAATACTTTCAAGTTGCCAGGTAACCTCATCAAAGTGAACAAGAAGTGGTATAAGCTATGTCAGACTAGTTATAAAAGTGCAAAGTACTCATCACTCCTTTATAGTAATAGCCATGTCTGAGAGTAAAACCAAGATTGTATTTTAGATTAGCAATAGTCAAATGATGGGATAAAGGTACAACAACGTTTAGATGTGTGTTTATGGAATAAAAAACTCTGGAAGGACTTAACTGTGTTTATATGTATGTATTAGTATTCTTCTGTTGACATTTGTTGGGAGGTAAGGTAACAATGTGATATTACTAACTTACTTGTAAGAAAGCCCTTTATCCATATATACATATATATATGTATTTATTTATTTATTTAGACGGAGTTTCGCTCTTGTTGCCCAGGCTGGAGTGCAGTGGCGCGATCTCGGATCACTGTAACCTCCGCCTCCTGGGTTCAAGCAATTCTCCTTTCTCAGCCTCCTGAGTAGCTGGGATTACAGGCACCCACCACTATGCCTAGCTAATTTTTGGTATTTTTAGTAGAGAATGGGTTTCACCATGTTGGCCAGGCTGGTCTCAAATTCCTGCCCTCAGGTGATCCACCCGCCTTGGCCTCCAAAGTGCTGGGATTACAGGCGTGAGCCACCGCGCCTGGCCCTTTCCATATTTTTTATAATAGCTTCAAATTCATGAGATGTTGGGCAATCTCATGACCTGTAATCCTGTTTTTTTCAGTAATTTAGATTTTTATTATGCAGGTAATAAATTCATTAGTATTAAAATAAAGAGAAGAGGTTTAAAGTTGCTGTTGTTTCCCAGATGCTGTATAAAGTGACTGTAAAGCATTTTTCAGCATAATAAGGTTGAATAACTATTTTCATCATAGCCATTTTCCTCAGGTCACCTGACACATCATGGAACAAATCAATATTCCCATTCAACTTCATTTTCATTTTCACACAAGCCAAATGCATATATAAATGCATATATTTCAATTTACTCAAAACCAAATCATACTGGTTACCTAATATTTTGTACCCTCATTCAGAAAAGTAATCATACTATTTATTTGCCACTATGTTTCCTTGGCAAGGAACTTCCATGAATGTTTTACTAGTTTCGTTTTATGACATAATTTTCGGTGAAATAGTAAATAATTTTTAGGTGTATTCAACCTGATCTAATTGTTTCCAATGTAAGTGTTGTTTTTGTTTATTGGCTTCTCTGTTTTGAACCTCAAAATTTGAGTTAATACTTAGAAAAAATATTTATCAATCAAATGACTTATTAAATGTGATTTTATGCAAAGGGATACTCATACAGGTTGTATCATGACACAGGTTGTAACATGTGTATCAGAATACATATGATACAAAACCTACATTAATTTTTAAAGGTATACATACCCAAAATGTTTGTGATATACTTTCGATCTCTATTTTTAATTTCGATTGTCTATTCAGTGTTGTTAATGTCAGAGAGTTTTTTTCAAATAGCAAAATGTTGCTAAAATTGCTTGGTTTATAAATATTTGTTTTAATTACATTTGAAATTTATAAACCTTACTTACTACCTCAATTTTAACTTAAATATGCTTATAGAAAAGCTTATTTTTTTGCAATCACCAAATAATGCTGTTTATTATCCAATTGTAATTTTCAGACTAATAGTATTAAAAAGAAATTCAAATTGCTTGTTCCTCCAAAGTTGCTAAACTCAAGATTAACATTATATTCCCTTAAGCAATAAATAAGGAGTATAAATTATATGTAACATTTATAAGCATAGAATAGAACAGTAATTTTTAAATCAATTCTGCATGGAATATTGACACACGATTTAGCTTTTTTTAATGAAAATCTGAAGTAACTAAACGTTTTGACATTGAAATCACTAAGCTAAGCTTGCTCATCATAATATCCAAAATGCAAGATCTTCAAATAATTACAGGCAATTTACATAATAAACATATTATCCAAATGATTATTAAGCTTTGCCTAAAGTTCGCCACAAATCAATATGATAAACAAACACGTGAATTTGGGAGAGTATTTCAAGATTTAGATCTCCCAGTGGGGCCTGAATGCTGGTACCAACTGCATTACCTGTATGCTCTGACATGAAAATAGAGCACAGGAAATGAGGTGATCATTTACTATGTTAATTAATTAAACACGAAGATTAAATACTTGTAATGGATAATATTGAATGTCAACTTGATTGGATTGAAGGATGCAAAGTATCCTTCCTGGTCTGTGAGGGTGTTGCCAAAGGAGATCAACATTTGAGTCAGTGGACTGGGAGGGGCAGATCCATCCTCAATCTGGGTGGGTGCCATCTAATCATCTGCCAGCACAGCTAGAATAAAGCAGGCAAGAGAGGATGGAAGACCAGACTTGCGGAGTCTTCTGGCCTTCATCTTTCTCCTGTGTTGGATGCTTCCTACCATCCAACATCGGACTCCAAGTTCTTCAGCTTTTGGACTCTTGGACTTAAACTAGTGATTTGCCAGGGGTTCTTGGGCCTTTGGCCACAGACTGAAGGCTGCACTATCAGCTTCCCTACTTTTAAGGTTTTTGGACTTGACTGGCTTCCTTGCTCCTCAGCTTGCAGATGACCTATCGTAGGATTTCACCTTGTCATCATGTGAGTCCATTCTCCTAATAAACTCCCTTTCATATATACATAAATCCTATTGGTTCTGCCCTTCTAGAGAACATTGACTAATACAATACTTAATCAAATGCTTATTGTATAGGTTAATTTTATGCATCAACTTGGATAGGTAATGGTGCCCAGTTGTTTGGTCAAACATCAGTCTGATGTTTCTGTGATGATATTTTTTAATGTGATTACAATTTAAATCAATAGACTAAGTAAAGCAGCCTACTCTTCATCATGTGTGTGGGCCTTAGTTCATCAGTTGAAGGCCTCGAGAGCCAAGGCTATGTATGGTTTACCATAGAAGAAGCAATTATGCCTCAAGACTACAACACAGTAACCCTACCTGAGTTTCCAGCCCTCAGATTTCAGACTCAAGATTGCATCATTATTTCTTCCTTCAGTTTCCAGCCTGCTAGCCTTCTCTCGAGATCATAAACTTGTCATCTGCCATAATTGTGCGAACCAATTCATTACAGTCTTTTTTATCTCTTTCTTTCATGATATATATATTTAAATGCCTTTCCGTCTTAGAATAAAAGCTGACGTATTTACTGTGGCTTACCAAGACACAGGATCTCCATTCAAACTCAATTGTATATATACAAAAAGGATGAAGTGAATATATATATATACACACACACACACATATATCTATATGTGTGTGTATGCATATATACGTGTGTATATATGTTTTTTACATAATTAGTTCTGTTTCTTTGGAGAATCCTCATTGACTGACTTACATGTGCCAGGCACTGAGCGTGGAGTAGTGAATATGATAAAAGTACCTTTGCTCGTGAATCTAGTAGGGGCAAATGACAATAAGCATTGCATATCATGATAAGTCCTGTAACTTTTAAGAAAGTAAGGGGTAACAGAATAAAAGTAAATTGGAGGTGATGGTTAGAGAAATCTTCTCTTAAGTGATAACAGAAATACGGATAAAGTGAAAAATACAAATAATACGTAGATTTGGAAGAAGAGTTTTGTGCACAGACGTAAGAGCAACAGCAGTAGAAAACTTGGAGCATTCTTTCTGAGGAACTATAAGAAGGATAATGTGTCTGAAGAAATTAGTTAAGAGAAAAACTCTGAGATACAGTTTCAGAGAGACATTCAGAGGCCAAACAGGCCTATAGCCATATGTTATGGTCGAAATGTTTGTGTCCCCTCAAACTTACATGTTGAAACCTAATCACCTTTGTGGTTGTGTTAGGAGGTAGGGTGTCATTAGGTCATGAAGGTACAGCCCTCATGAATGAGGTTAGTGTCCTTATTTTAAAGGCCCCAAACAACTGCCTTCCTCTTTTCATCCTTTGAGAACGCAGCAAGGCGGCACAATCTATGAACCAGAAGAGTAGAGCCCTCACCAAACATAAAATCTGCTGGCACCTTGATCTTGGATTTTTCAGCTTCCCAAACAGTGAGAAATCAAGTTCTGTTGTTTATAAGCTATTCAACTTGTAGTATTTTGTTCTAGCTATTCAATACACTAACTCACCATATTATTACTACACCATTGTTAGAAGTTTGTTGTTGTCATTGTTTTTAGTCTTGTCTTTTGGATTCTGTGGAATACAGAAATTATTTGATCTAAAAAACATCAATTAATTGTCTCAGTATAGAAAAATCCCAGTGTGCCAGCTAAGTACAAATACAAATAGTAACTAATTAGCCCACTACATGATAAAACTGATAGTGTGGTGAGTGGTGGTAAATAGAGAGGAGGATGAAATAATATCTATGAAAAACAATGACTCCATCATAAAGAGAGGACATTCCACTGCCTTTACCTTATCTCAGAACTTCAAGCTAGTGAATACTGCCAAACCTGGTAAATTTATTTAGCAGAAATCCAAACTCAAGATATTGATTACCTATCAATATTCAGATGTTACTTTATGAGACTGCTCATGTCTTTTTAATAAACACACACACAAAAAGGTATACTCGAAGTTTGATTTTACTTATGAATAGATGGTACAATGGGGCCATTTTTGCAGATAAAAAAAACTATGTCACTCCAATCTGTTCCAATGGATATGTCAGAATGCACACATTTCCTTTACTGCTTCATTTAGGCCAATGAGCACAAGAATTTTATTTAGTTTACTGCTTTGACTGTTGCTTCTGCTACTAAGATTCTGCCTCCTCTCTATTCCATCTTCTAAGCTCCATATCATTGATGGAAAATCTATTTTCACCTTTTTCTAAGACTGATCTGAGTAATAACTCTGTAGTAATGGCATGGATTACAATAGAGAGAGATAAATTGGAAAAAAAGAAAATTAAATTTCCTTTACTATGCTATCTCCTGTCAACACGTTCTCTCGCCCATGGCTTTCTTCTTTCTAACCTGCACTTTCTGCTCTTTTCCAACCCCTCTGAATAATCCGTTTTGTCGCCCAACTCAGAATTTTAATGCAATATCCATGGTACATGCCCAGGAGCCATCGTTTTTAAAGGAAAATGAGGGGGAAAAAATGGAAGGCTTGAATCGTTTTATGAAATACAGATTATTCTGCGATCTAAGAGACCAAAATAGACACCACTGTATAACTAAGATGGACCCTAAGGCTAAGGAAACAAAGTTTTCTACAGGTCCAGGGTTCAGGGCTGCGCTGGCAAATCTAAATTCTTATTGCTCTAAATTCCTTAACTATAGGAGCTATTAGAGCTGTCCTAAATCTGTTTTACAACCCAGACCGCTTCAACTCTGACTGGACAGAGGAGCAGCCTTACAAACTTTCTTACCTGATAAGCTACTGCAGACCGTAAGTCAGTTTCATCCAGCTTATAGAGACTGTGCACAAACTGTCTGTTCTGTAGTTCACTTTTTGATGTAAAGAGCCAAATTCCACTTCATTTTAATGCTAAAACCTCACCCCAAAGGGAACACAGGATGGATAGATGTTATATGTAGGTTTACCCATTGTGTATGTGCTCAGCTTCCTTCATACATATGTATAGCCTTTCCCCCAAATCTGATGAATATATACGACTCTGTTGTGTAATATGGACCGCTGTAAGATGTAAACATGATCTGTCCCTCCCCTCCACAAATGGCAGACTTTCTTTTCCTGACTTGCAAAGTGCTATCACCAATACAGCTCTCTTTTCTACCTTATTCATCCTAAATTAGCCATCCTTGTGGTCTTTTGGACAATAATTCTTAATTTAGTTCTTCACATATAAAAATGCCAGTTATGTTTATCTGCACAATATTTTAGAGGTATTGGGTCTACATGGCTGTCTCAGGTTGGGTTCTACTGGCAGCTGACTCAGAGACACGATTATTAGGAAGTGCTTCTGCAGAAGTTTAATTAGGAAGGACCCTGGGTATCAACACCTATGGCAGGGAAGGAATAGAAGCAGGCTTGGATAGAGGGAGAAGTTCAGATGTGATGCAATCTCAGCCATGACCTTGGCTGACCTCTTAGGGGTCTCTGGAAAGGAATGATACTTCAGAGTTATGATTTTCATCTAGATGGCCTGGCCTTTATATGCACATTGGTCAATCATTGGTTGTGGGCTACTCTGGGAAGGGGGACTTGGGAGACAGCTCTTTTTAGCTGAGACATTTCAGAAGAGAACTGGAAACTGAAGATAACTTAGTGACAACATTTTGGGCAGTTGAGACAACAAGATCTTCCTTCCTGAAAAGAAATCTGAGCATTCCCTCATGGCATCCAACACAGAGAGGGGAAAAGACACCAATAATAAGGTGTAGGGTTACCTATCCAGGGAAATAATGACCCAGAATCCTAGGAAGAAAAATAGTTTAAGGGGCACTGAATGAATAATGATGTGAAAGAAACTGTATTCATTGAATTCAAATGAAATCAAAGGCAGTTTTTATTATGAGACTTTAAAAAATTTATTCTTTTTTGTTTTTGTTCTCACTTCCTGGCCTTTTCCAAAATAATTGGCTCTAACAGACAACATACAAAAACCACAGAAGGGCTGCATGCTTGCCTTAGGGACAGGTGAGAAAAGAGGAAAGTATGGAATGTTAATTTTTGTGTGTGTGCTTGGACCTGGAGAGAAGAAAGACTGATGGCAACAGAGGAGATGAAAGGGAATTAATTCCCCAGGTTCAGAAGTAAAGTCAGTGAATTACTGTGAAGCCTCTCTGAACACATATAATATCCCCAGGAGGTTTGCATTGTCAGAATATGAAGTTTTATACATTCCCATTACCAGAGTTTCTGTTTCTTCTCCAATCTGCTGATCAACTGAAAATGTGCAGGAATGATATATAACGATATATATAGATATATATACACATATCGTTCCTGCACATTTATATATATATATCTGAAGCCTAACCTGCCTAATTAATGATTTGGGGACAGCATCCACTATCCTGCCAGATATTTTTCACATCCTAAATTAAAACTATGGGGGAAAAAAAGCAACTTTTACAGTAGAAACTATTAGTGTTTCAGGATTATAGAGTACAAAGAAAGGAATCAGAGATCCTGAATAGTCAATACAGAAAAGACACAAGCTGTTAAAAGGTGTTAAAACATAATTAACAAAACTGTTTACACTGTTGGTGGGACTGTAAACTAGTTCAACCCTTGTGGAAGTCAGTGTGGTGATTCCTCAGGGATCTAGAACTAGAAATACCATTTGACCCAGCAATCCCATTACTGGGTATATACCCAAAGGATTATAAATCATGCTGCTATAAAGACACATGCACACTTATGTTTATTGTGGCACTATTCACAATAGCAAAGACTTGGAACCAACCCAAATGTCCAAAAATAATAGACTGGATTAAGAAAATGTGGCACATATACACCATGGAATACTATGCAGCCATAAAAAATGATGAGTTCATGTCCTTTGTAGGGACATGGATGAAGCTGCAAACCATCATTCTCAGCAAACTATCACAAGGACAAAAAACCAAACACCACATGTTCTCACTCATAGGTGGAAATTGAACAATGAGAACACATGGACACAGGAAGGGGAACATCACACACCAGGGACTGGTGTGGGGTGAGGAGAGGGGGGAGGGATAGCATTAGGGGATATACCTAATGCTAAATGACGAGTTAATGGGTACAGCACACCAACATGGCACATGTATACATATGTAACAAGCCTGCATGTTGTGCACATGTACCCTAAAACTTAAAGTATAAAAATAATAAAATTTAAAAAAAGAAGGTCAAATTATAAAGCTCACATTAATTGGATGTATATTGCATATTTTAACACATTAACTGAGAACACAGCATAATGTTTTTGCTGGTTCAAACAGCATTTGAGAAGCTAAAATACTTGTAAGAAGAAAAAATTGCTGGGTTTTCTAAAAAGCAACTGCCTAATGTCTATGGAACTATAAACTACTATCTCCAGAGTTGTTTGCTCAACTAGGTGCAAATTATTTGCATCTCTACTAGACACAAATCTACATGTTAGCCTGTGACTTCTCTGAGTCATTTAATCCATAGTGAATAGGAAACTGGAAGAAAGAATAACTTGAATATTAACTCGTATTTTACTTCCTTTTCACACATTCAATTCTATCCCTTTATTCAGATATCCCCTCATATTATTTCTCCAGCAAAAATCCTTTACAGGACTTGTCATCTGTCAGGCCTCTGAGCCCAAGCTAAGCCATTGTATCCCCTGAGACCTGCACACATATACGTCCAGATGGCCCAAAGCAAGTGAAGAATCACAAAAGAAGTGAAAATAGCCAGTCCCTGCCTTAACTGATGACATTATCTTGTGAAATTCCTTCTCCTGGCTCATCCTGGCTCAAAAGCTCCCCCACTGAGCAACGTGTGACCCCCCCACCCCTGCCCGCCAGAGAACAACCCCCTTTGACTGTAATTTTCCTTTACCTACCCAAATCTTATAAAACGGCCCCACCCCTATCTCCCTTTGCTGACTCCCTTTTCGGACTCAGCCTGCCTGCACCCAGGTGAAATAAACAGCTTTGTTGCTCACACAAAGCCTGTTTGGTGGTCTCTTCACACGGACGCGAGTGAAATCATCGGACGCGAGTGAAATCATCCAAGAATAACTTTTATATTTCATAAAGTAATAGATGAAGTGGTTTTGCCTTTCATCATTCATTCATAAACTTTGATATGTTTAATTGTTGTTTTAAGCTCATTCCTACCATCCTAAAATATATTTCAAGCCCTTTGAGTTAAGGAATTGTATAGTTTTCTATGTATTTTGAGACATGAACAAAATTTAGAAGAACAATTGTTGTTTAAATATTTTTTTATGTTGCTAATGTAGTTGCAATGAGAGAGAGAGTGCCTGAGTGTAAGTTGTAGAGAAGAATTGGAATAGAACAGGGAAATAAGGCCAGAATCTTCATGTAGGAACAAAAGAATTCCAAACTAAAAATATCTCCAAAGAAAATCAGCAATACTGACTCCTAAATTGCATCACTCATTTTTACTTATGCTTTATTCTGAATCTGACTCTATTTTTTCCAAAAAAAAATATAACATACTTTTAAAATCAGCAAATAGTCACTTACACAAATGTTGCTCTTTTCATCTTAAGAGACAAAATATTCAGTACTGTATCAAGGATTATTTCACGTGAGCTGGCAAGATGAATAAAAAAGATTCAGAATTTCCCAACATTTATACTATGAAAAAGAAAAAAAAAACTGATCTAAATAATCTAATTTTAAAATGACAAGACACATTACAAACTGGAGACAGTAGCAAATTAAAACATTCAATTTTCAGTGTACTCTGTATTTTCTGACCACATAGCATTCCTTTTTCACAAATTTTTACTGACTTGTCTGAAAATAAATTTCATTAAAGGAAGATTCTAAACCAACTTTTCCTAGTGTCCAGCTTTTTTGTCTTTAGACAAAGCTTATTCATGTAGATTTAGATTTTTACCACTTTATCTCTACTAATAGATTTTACTTTTGAGTGCATTTGATGTAATAAAAGATAATAGCTTTTCGTGTTTTTTACATTTGCCTTGCAATAATCATATGAAAAATGTTTAATAAATTCTGTTTTACAGATATCTTCATAGAACCAAGAACACAAGTACCTTCATAGACCCACCATTCACCTAGTTACTTAGGACAAAAATCATTTTTGAATCCTCCCTTTTATTTAGACCTCATCTGCTCTTAAACCTCATTTGTTGCTTTAATGGCCAAACAGTACCCCAAATTTATCCCATTAATTTTTACTTTTCCCCGGAACCTCTTCCCTCTTTACGTGGGAGTCCAGGTCAGCATTATTATTTACTCTTGATCATAGAAATGGACTCAAGTCTGTTTATTTAAACTCTGACTTCTCTGTACACACTACTGTGGCAACCAGATTGGGCTCTTTGTAAAATAAATTGTATCAGACATTCCATTGAGCAGAATACAACAACAGCTTTCTTTACAAGTAGACTAATGCCAGCTCCTTCCCATGGACTACAAAGACCTACATGATCTGCTCTCTGATTAATTCTTCATATATATATTATTTATACTTCGTATATATTATATATGTGTGTGTGTATATAATTTCATGCCAAATCAGTTTCTTGTATATGCTAAGCTAATTTTTACCTCAGAGATTTTGAATATAGTTTACTTTGACTAGAATATTCTTCCGCCAACTTTCTCATAGTATTTTTTCACGAGCATTTTCATGATTCTGGTTAAAGGTCTCATTCTGAAAGAGTATATCCTGAATACTTGTCTAAAGCAGTCCTCCAAAAGTCCACCACAAAATTCTTCTTCCCTTGTCATAATCTGATGCTACTTAATTTTTCCCTGAAAGTGTATTATTTCCAGAAATAGACACATATATATACCCCTCAAAACAGACTGACCAAAAATCTCGAATCCAGAGGTTTTCCATTGAAGCTATCACTCGGTGGGCTTCTGCAAATTCCAGGACCATAAAATCAAAAGAATTTTGCATATTTACGTGGTCGGGGGCAGGAAAGGGACACAGGATCAAAAGACTTTTTACGCAGCTGAGAATAATAAAGGAAAGCTTGTTAACTTTTGTAATACCTACAATGATTTTTCCAGCCTGGCCTAATGGTACTGGGCTGTAAAAATTTTACGGTTTATGACTAAGCATATTATCAGCCCATGAAGGGTTCTATAAGCCACTAATAATATCTGAGATCCTTAAATTTATCTATAACAAATCCTGATTTGCCTTATGTTGATTTCTCAGTGTCTCTACATATTTTTCTTTAATTACAGGCACTAAATAAATTCTTGAATTTGGCAAGCAAATTAGGAAATCACTAACAATCACTTAACATATTTAAAATAAGCCTATGTAGATTAAAGTGCTTGAGAGCCTGCCTACATTTAAAAGTATCATTTGCAACCTAAATTGTCTATCAGTCTGTATAATCAATGGTAAAATAAAACTCTGGTACAGTGTTGCTTTAAAAAACTTTTGAGGATTCTGCATTATTTAAAATTTTTCTCACAAAATATCCATTCATTGATTTAAATAACATTTAACATAATACAAACTGTTCTTTTCTCTCCTGAATTATGCACATCCATATCTATACCTATATCTCATTTTTCCTTAGATTTTAGTTTAAAACAAACATAAAGTGAGAAGATTTTTAAATTATAGCCACAAAAAATTGATAAAGTTTAGAAAAAAAATTAAGATCTTTTTTTAAAATTATTTTTCCTCTCAGGCTACATTTTTGGGAGAAGAAAGGGCTAATTGATTTCTATTATCCCCCTCATTTGGAAAAGAAATTTTATTTTAGTAAAGAAAAATAGTACCAGAATATTAGTAAATGTATATCAAATTATTGTAAGAGTAAGATTTGTCAATAACGCCTATTACCTTCTCTCTCTCTCTTTCTTAATCTTTCCCTATCTCACTTTATCAAAATAGATGTAGCGTGATTACAAAAGTCAGTGGCTGATTGTATTAATTGTTGTTGTTGTTGATGATTTTTTATTTTTTTCTAGGTGAAACAAGACACCTTGTTTCCTCATGAATTTATTGCATGATTTTGAAAAGCCTTCTCTTCTATGCATTTTGTACATACTAAAAGTAGAATAGCAATTCAGGATTTTTAATGTACCTAATATTATTTACATAAAAGGTTAAATCTTAAAAGCTTAACTGAGTTTGAAAGAGAGAGGAATACATAATAATTTACAATCACTTTTAATTATTCTAGTTAGCCAAATTGACCTATTTAGCATTAAATATCAGACTGATAATGCTAACAATACATAATTATTTCATATTTTATAATGGTTAAATGAACAAAAGAGACAAATTGAAGAAAACTTTTGGCTAAAATCAAAAGTTGTTATACTATCATAAAATTCACAAATAATATATGTAACATTTTGTTATTACTACCAACTTTTAATGTTGCAGAAAATAAATGATAATGTGTGTAATTGGAAAGAAACTTTATTCTAGTTTAAACATGTTCAGTGATCTTTAAAAATACATTAGGAAAGGTGACTCTTGACCCAAAGCACTCATTAACTATTAGTGATTGTCAAAGAAGCATCGATGTATTCCCAGATATCAGAATACTGAATCATTGTTACATAGCATAATATATGAGAAATCAAGTAAAATAAATAATTTAAAAGAACGGACAAAATGACTAAATGTAATTAAATAGCCAAGATAATTCTAAATATGGAAGTTTTTACAAAGGAACCAGCAATCTGAAACCCAGATGTTAAGAGAGGTAATTCAAGTTTATTGAACGTCTGAGAGAATGTGCTAAAGACTTTTTCTTTTATCATTTAATCGGTCTACCATTATCAGAGGTCATTACTCTCACTTACAGAGTAGTTAACCAAATACTTAACCATGACTTCCATGGAAAATGGAAGTCAACCTTCTCTGACCTGTGGGAAGAGCCAGGCTCAAACCCGGCTCTCTCTAAAGATTTGAGGCCTGTATTAAGCGCTAAATTCTTGCCCTGAGAGCTCATCTGTCCACACTCGATGGTTCACACACCCATGGACATGCCTTATACACAGTTACATAGTTTTAACATTTGCTGAGGTAGTCATGCGTTACTTAATGGGGGTGGAGGATGTGTCGGGGTTGTGGGGGGACACTTCTGGGAAATGCGTCATTAGGCAATTTCTTTGCTGTTGGAACATCATAGAATGTACTTTCACAAACTTCCATGGTATTGCCTCCTACACACCTAGGCTATATGGTATCGCCTACAGCTTCTAGGCTACAAACCTGTACAGCAAGTTACTGTACTGAATACTGTAGGCAATTATAACATGGTATTTGTGTATATAAACATATCTAAACATAGAAAAGATACAGTAAAAATACGGTATAAAAGATTAAAAAAATACAACTATGTAGGGTACATACCATAAATGAAGCTTGCAGGGCTGGAAGTTGCTCTGGGTGAGTCAGTAAGTGGTGAGTGAATGTGAATGCCTAGGGCATAATAAATTAACCTTAGCTTATTGTAACTTTTTTCTTTATGAATTTTTTTAAACTTTTGACTCTACGATGGTAAGAACATATTAATACTTTAAAACACAAACATCGTACAGCTGTAGAAAAATATTTTCTTTCTTTATATTCTTACTCTGTATGCTTTTTTCTATTTTTAAGGTTTTTTTCTTTATTTTAATTTTTTTTTTTCTATTTTTTTTTCTTTTCTTTTCAGGGGATACATGTGTAAGTTTGTTACGTGGATATATTGTGTGATGCTGAGGCTTGGAGTACCAAACTGATCCTGTCACCCAGGAAGTGAGCATAGTACCCAATAGGTCGTTTTTCAGCCCTTACTCCCTCCCACCCTCTCCCCTCCAGTAGTACTCAGGGTCTATTGCTCCCATCTTTATGTTCATACATACCCAGTGTTTTTCTCCCACTATTAAGTGAGAACATGTGGTATTTGCATTGAAGGAATTTTCCTTAGTTCAGCTAAAGACAGGGTCTTTGTCCATCACACAGCCATGAAAATTTAGGCTTGCAGATGGTTGGGGAGGGTGAGTAAAGCAGGGTTTTACTGGGTGAAAAAGAAGTGAGAAACAGAAACTGTCTGCAAGTCCAGGGTTGCCCACTAGAGTGTTTCCTGCCCATGGTTTAAATCCCAGGTTCCACATAGGAAGAGGAGGGGCTAGGTTTCTCCCCTCTGCAAAAGGCTTGAACTTCTGTGTCTCCACCCCAGTAAGGTCAGTTTGAGTATTTCTGGGGATCCCCTCCCACCTGGCTGTCTCATTTGGTTTTCTCTTTCTGCATTAATTTGCTTAGAGTAATGGCCTCCAGATACATTCATGTTGCTGAAAAGGAAATGATTTTTCTGATGGCTGCATAGTATTTCATGCTGTACATGTACCACATTTTCTTTATCCAGTCCAGTGTTGGGGAGCATCTCGATTGATTCCATGTCTTTGCTATTGTGTACAGTGCTGTGATGAACACACGAGTATATGTGTCTTTTTGGTAGAATGATTTATTTTATCTGGGATATTTTATTAGTCCATTCTCACACTGCTAATACATACATACCCTGGACTAGGTAATTTTTAAAGGAAAGAGGTTTAATTGACTCACAGTTCAGCATGGCGGGGGAGGGCTAAGAAGACTTACAATCACAATCGGGGCAGAAGGGGAAGCAAACACATCATTCACGGGGCAGCAGGAAGGAGAAGTGCCAAGCAAAAGGGGGAAAAGCCCCTTATAAAACCATCAGCTCTCATGAGAACTCACTCACTATTCTTAGAAAAGAAAAGCATGATGGTACCCACCCCTATGATTAAATTACCTCCCACTGGGTCCCTCCCATGACACATGGGGATTATGGGAACTATAATTCAAGATGAGATTTGGGTGGGGACACAACTAAACCGTATCAGTTATATACCCAGGAATTGGATTGCTTCGTTGAATGATAGTCCTAAATTCTTTGAGGAACCTCCAAACTGCTTTCTTTAGTGGCTGAACTAATTTACATTTCTGTCAACAATGTATAAACATTTCCTTTTCTCCACAACCTCATTAAGATCTGGTATTGTTTGACATTTTAATAATAGCCATTCTGACTGGTGGTGAGATGGTTTCTCGTTGCAGTTTTGGTTAGCGTTTCTCTGATGATTAGTGATGTTGAGCATTTTTTCATGTTTGCTGGCTACCGGTATGTCTTCCAAGTGTCTGTTTATGTCCTTTGCCCACTTTTTAATATGGTTATTTGTTTTTTGCTTGTTGAGTTGCCTAAGTTCTTCATAAATTCTGGATATTAGACCTTTGTCAGATGCAAAGTGGGCAAATATTTTCTTCCATTCTATAGGTTATCTCTTTATACTGCTGGTAGGTATTTTGTTTTGGTTTTTTGTTTTTGGCTGTGCAGAAACTCTTTAGTTTAATTGGGTCACATTTGTTAATTTTTGTTTTTTTTGCAATTGCTTTTGAGGACTTAGTCAAATTATTTCCCAAGGCCAGTGTCCAGAATGATATTTCCTAGGCTTTCCTCTAGGATTTTTATAGTTTTAGGTATTACATTTTGTCTTTAATCCATCTTAATTTTTGTATATGGTGAGTTTCGTTCTTCTGCATATGACTAGCCAATTATCCCAGCACTGTTTTTTGAATACAGAGTCCTTTCCCCATGGTTTGTTTTTGTTGACTTTGTCAAAGATCAGATGGTTGTAGGTATAAGGCTTTATTTCTGGGTTCTCTATGCTGTTCCATTGTTCTATGTGTCTGTTTTTATACTAGCACCATGCTGTTTTGGTTACTATAGCCCTGTACTATAAAGTCAGCTAATGTGATGCCTCCAGCTTTCTTTTGCTTAGGACTGCTTTGGATATTCCGGCACTTTAAAAATTCTACATGAATTTTAAAATAGCTTTTTTTTCTATTTCTGTGAAAAATTACATTGGTAGTTTGATAGGGATAATAGTGAATCTGTATATTACTTTGCACAACATGGCCATTTTAAGGATATTGATTCTTCCAATCCATGAGTATGCAATGCTTTCCCATCATTTCTTTCCTGTGATTTCTTTCAGCAGTACTTTTAAAAATTTTGTCAAAAACTAGGACACAAATTAGGCCTGCACAGAGTCAAGAGCATCAATGTCACCGTCTTCTACCTGTACATTTTGTCCCACAGGAAGGCATTCTGGGGCAGTAACATGCATAGAGTTATCTTCTTCTAGAATAACAATGCCTTCTCCTGGAATATCTCCGTAAAGGTCTTGTCTGAAACTGCTTTACAGTTAACTTTTATGTAAGTAGGAGAAGGACACTAAAATAATGATAAAAATATATAATAGAGTAAATATATAAACCAGTAACATAGTGCCTTATTATTATCAAGCATTATGTACTGTATGTAATTATTTGTGCTATACTTTTATACAATTGGCAGCCACAGTAAGTTGGTTTATACCAGCATACCACAAACATGAGTTATGCATTGTGCTAGTGCTTTACAATGGTTATAAAGTCATTAGGCCAATAGCAATTTTTCAGCTCCACCATAATCTTACAGGCCCACCATCTTATATGCAAACCATAGTTGACCAAAACATCATTATGTGGTACATGACTTTATTCCAAAAAACCTCATAGTGAAAGTAGGTCAGTTTCTATGGTATCTGTGGTGGAAAGATAAACAAGTTAAAACAACAGCAATAAAACAATTTGTGGAGAAGGACCCTGCTTCTCCACAAATGTCTTTTGCTTTATTACATGAAATCATTAATTTTTGTATCCTGACTTCATTGGAAACAGATTAATTAGGATTCCTAATGTTTTCAAAAAGTAAAAGTAAAAAAAACAAAATAATCTCAAGTCTTTATAAATTTTTAACTCTGAATCAGGAAGAAACTGAAAGCCGATGTGCCTCAGCACACTGTCAATTAACAATCAAAAAGATAAAAAGATCTTAAAAAGTAACAGCATGATGATTAGGTACTGAGCAATTAGTTGTGTCTAAAAAAATTATGGACAGCAAAATAAAATATTATTCAAAACAAACCACCCAGGAATCCTGGCTAAAATGATTGCATGAATTTGTTATGGATAGTTTTATAACTGATATGAGTATCCACATAAGGCAATGATCAGTAATAACAATCTGTGTAAAATAATAGGGGCTAGAGATTGATATTCTACAATGGAATTAAATATTTGAAACTTGAAATTTAAGTTCTCCCTGTGATTTTGTTAATATGTTAAACATTTACCATATTACAACTAGAAGTTTTCACAATGAATCCAAAATGCTTTTTCCAGAGTACCTATAATTAATTTTCATCTTAAATTAATTACTTTGCATTAAATGTGACTGTGGAAATACATTTGGCATATTTTTCTTATCTCTGGACAAGTCATGAATTAATTTGCAAAGGAAAAAAATCCATTCTATTCTGGTTTTTTTAGCTATCAACTGTCAACAATATATTATCTAGAATATCAAGATGCCAATGAAAAAATTAATACGGGGTGATTTCGGGCAGATTTTGATGGGTATTGTTTAATTTCACACGTTTTATCTGATTTATGTTTTCTAAAATAACTATAAATATATCCAAGTTATATTTTATATTTATTCAATAATAAAACTATATCTAAGTTACTTATTACAGTGTGCCAAGAAAAGACAACTTCTGTGTAGCACACACCCCTACATAGAAATTACACTATTTTCTCAAGTATTGTAGCCTTCTCTAATGGCTTAGTTCATTCAGGCTGCTATAACACAATATCATAGACTGAGTGACTTACAAAAAAACAGCAATGTATTTCTCACAGTTCTGGAGGATAGGAAGTCTAAGATCAAGGATTCTGCAGACAAAGTGTCTGATGAAGACCTGCTTCCAGGTTCACGGACAACTGTCTTCTTCCTGTGTCCTCACATGGTGGAGGGATAAAGCAATTCTCTGGGCCTCTTTTATAAGAGCAATAATTACACTCATGAGGACTGCACCCTTGTGACCTAATCACCCCACTAAAGCCCCATCTCCTAATGTCAGCACATTTGGATTTAGGATTTCAACATATAAATTTTTGGGAACTACTTTGAGTATATAGCATCTAATTAGACAGAAATTGCAATAATGGGAGGTTGGCTGTCATAAATCTTTGGAAGAAATTATTTTCAATATTTACCATCATTCAGCCTGATAAAACAAACAAACAAACAAAAAACATGGCATGTATTCATGTTTTTCAACATATGTAGAGTTTGAAGAAATAATCTTGGAGACAAAAAATTGAAAGAATAAAAATTTGATTTGCTATTTGAATGCTGCTACAGAAACAAATAACATTTTTAGAGACACGTAATTGTGTCTCTAAAAATGTCTCAAATGTAACTTTTTTATTAACTGTCTTTCAGTATTTGGAATATAAAAACTAAACATAGATAGAGTGTGGGCCATTCTACTCCAATAGTATTCTATTTTTATCTCTAGGACCAGTAAGCCCACGGGCAGTTTTTATGAGAAATAAAAATCTGAAATCTCAAAACTAAAGGCCCAGGAAAAGACTTCTCTAAGTCTTGGAAAGATGGTGCTTTCCCAAATCCATTCTAGCCTAGAAGAAGCAGCGAAGAAAATTGGTTTGGAGATTGCAGTACCTGCTTCTAAATCTCAGCAGCACTTCCTGACTTGCAAGCCAAAGCCCTACAAGCATTTTAGAATAGAAGGCATTTATTTGTCAACAAGTCAGCAGCTCCTAACAAACATCCACCTATGCACGCAGCCTTTAGGCTACATCTAAAGTATTCATGAGTTTCCTAACTTGCTGATAGCAAAGCTTCTCTGTTCCCAGGTTTCCAGTATGCACACATTCAACTGCTCCTTGAGAGTGAGTCTTTTTAATTGCCTCCAATACTTCATCAATAGACAATGTTTTTCAAAAGCCAGGAAAAAAGAAGAAAGAAAATAACTTCACACAATCTTTGTGAGATGTATAACAAAGCCTGATAGATTAATTTTTCTAAACAAGATACAGAGCTGGTTACAAATTTCATTTCTGGCTATAAAATTTTAGAAATAATCATTTGAAAATAATAAAATTACATACTTTAAAGTGATACAATGCAAATTTTACACAGACTGGGCAACAGATCTCATTTTGGGGAATCATAATAATTAATATTTTCTTAAATATATTGTCTTAATAAAGGAAATTATATGTTATTCTAGTGTTCTAGATGCAGTATTGGTATTATTTTGTCATGCAGCCAGTTAGCTATAGGCATATGACCAATTACCTACAAACCCAGTGACTTTTGACAGGTTTTTAAATACATAATATGCCCAAAAAAAGGGTTAGACGATAGACTGTCCCAAATTATCACATTATTTTGCATGAGTCCAGGAGTGGAGGAAACGGAAAAAAAAAATCGTTTCCTAGATATTTGTTGCATTTTCTCTGCTGCAAGGTTTCCCAAGTTTTGCATTATAGACCATTTCAGTCTCATCATTATTTGCTGTGTTGAACTATCCTATGTTTCACTGGATGTTTCCCATAAATCCGTGGCCTCAATTCATCGGAGGCCAGTATCACTCTTCCTAAGATGATGACAACCAAAAACATCTCAAATATTTCCAGAGGGTGCCAGATGTCACCAGGTAAGAGTGGAGAGTCAAAATCATCCCAAATTGAGAAACACTGTTCTAGTGAGTAGACACCTAAGGGCCAAAGTAGATCAAAGTAGAAAAAAACCCCATAGTTCTGTGTACTTAAATTGCAGAGCATATTGATTCTGCAATCTACTGAATAACAAACTAGTACTTGAAATTATTTAATTATTTTTATAGTCAAGGTATATAATGTACATCATGAAATTAAAACCAATTACAAGACTTTGTGCCAACTCTTAAATAAGCAGGAATCATATATGGAGATGAACTACAAAAATTATCTCTTAATTTTATTTCTGTAATTTTAGATCAATTACTGCCAAATCATTATAATTGGATCTCCGTTATATTTCCTAGTTCACTTTCTTACTGAGGTGCTTATGAATGTCACAGTCCCAAGAAAAGACTAAATAGGAAAAGCCAGGGCAAATCTTAGAGTCAGTCCTTAGTCAATGAATAGCAGGAAGCTGCTTGTGCTTTGGTAAATTTCCATGAATTACATACACATATATTTGAGCAAATGTAGATCAAAAATCCAGTTAACTGGTTGCCTAACAAGTTGAATTTATATACTGATTGATAATTCAGAAGATAATTTTTCTCTAACCTACTTATTTTTAGAAGATAAAACCTCTCTAACAATATCTAAAGACAGTATTCTTAAAATATATTCCATGATCCCAAAGGCAACTATAGTAGGGTATAAAGAAATCTGAATTTACATATGAGTCAGTATATTACATAAATGTTTTGTGGGTTTATGCAGAAGTCACTTATATGTGCTGAGGATAAAGAATGGGAAAAGCTCTTTTTGTTACATTCTCTAAGAAATATGTCATTCCCAAATTCATAAACCCCTACCGCTGTGCTAATTATGTTTTTAATATAAGATCAAAACAAATATGGTAATATAGCAGAGCAGTGCAGAAACATTTCAATCTGTCATTTTGCTTTTATGTGATTAAAAACAACAAAAGTACAAAAAGAAAAAATTAAAGTTAATAATTTGGATGTTTTCAACTAGTTTCAAATACCTGATCATTTAGATTAAGTAGATTCTGCCTGTTATATTTGAGTATTTTAAACATAACTTCATACAAAATCTATTTCTAAAACGTAATAAATTAACAAATATATTAAAATTTGGTATACTCTTTTTAGCATTTCTGCACAATATGGATTTAACTTAATCTAGTTTTATTTGGACTTAAGATATTTAAGAGTCTTGTTCCCTAAGTCCTACTCTTTTTACTACTATAAAACAAAACAAAAAAAATCCTTTGCAAACAACCTCCTTCTAACTTTTTAAATGACATACTATTCTACAGCTAGTAGCCTAGAATATTTACTTGAAATATGCAATTGCTTGTATGTTGCTCATTTTTCACTCTTTCCTTTTAGCAGAATGACAATTTCTTATACCCATCATTTAAATCTAATGTGTTGATCTCTTTGTTCACATTCTTCTTTTGTACCTATATGTTATATAATAAAATTGTCAAAAGTACCTGCCATCATATTCATCTCTAACCAATTTTTATAATCTTATCTCCTGCCATTTACTATCACACTGTCCTTGAATAGCTGTAAGTTTTAATTTTCTGAGTCTTTGCACATATTGTTTCTTCTGGAAAACATCCATTTCTCAAGGATAACATTAAGTGCCATCTTCTTACTGTGCAGAGAGAGAGTTGGTCCTTGCTGATATCCCCACGGCCTCATCAAGCTGCTTCCATTACATCTATCAGTGAATGGATTTTCTCATTAACCTCTTTAGATACCTTATCCAAACGATTTTTCTATGCTTAGTATGTAAAACACAACCTGGCATATACATTGTGATCACTAAATCTTAATAACAGAATGAATAAATAACCATGGAAGTGGCTAATAAAATCACATACAGCCTTGATAATTACTGGGTCTTTAACTTACTTCCAAGAGTAATATGAAATCATTACAAATTATTAACAATATAAGTTAAAACATTTACCTGTGTAATTTGGAAGGCAATTACCAGGAAATTGAAGTCTGACTGAGAGAGAAAAGTTAAATTGGAGGGTTTGGCAAAAATCTAGGCAAAATGTAATAAAAGATAGGATTAGGTCAATGTTAGTAGCCGTGAGAACAAGAGAATAGAGAAACAGTGTGTTTTTGTCCTATAATAATCTGGGAAGTGCAGTGTACACTTAGTACATATTAGTATATATAAATAGTATACATATTACATACTATTATATACACTATATACTATATATTAGTATGGTATACTATATACTATATATTAGTATAGTACACTATATACTATATATTAGTATGGTATACTATATATTAGTATATACTATACTATATATTAGCATGGTATACTATATACTAATATATAGTATACTATATATTATATACTAATATAATTATATATTACATTATATATACTAACATAATATAATTATATATTATATTTTATATACTAATACGATTATATATTATATACTAATATATAGTATACTATACTAATATATAGTAAACTAATATACTAATATACACTATACTATATACTAATACACACTATATAGTATACTATACTATTACACAGTATATAGAAATAAAATTAAGAGATAATTTTTGTAGTTCATCTCCATATATGATTCCTGCTTATTTAAGAGTTGGCACAAAGTCTTGTAATTGGTTTTAATTTCATGATGTACATTATATACCTTGACTATAAAAATAATTAAATAATTTCAAGTACTAGTTTGTTATTCAGTAGATTGCAGAATCAATATGCTCTGCAATTTAAGTACACAGAACTATGGGTTTTTTTTCTACTTTGATCTACTTTGGCCCTTAGGTGTCTACTCACTAGAACTATGTATTTATATAGTACCATATATAATATATATATTATATACATATAATATATATAATATACATATAATATATATATTATATACATATAATATATATAATATACATATAATATATATTATATACATATAATATATATAATATACATATAATATATATAATATACATATAATATATATAATATATAATATACTTATAATACATAATATACATATAATATATATAATATACAGATAATATATATAATATAAAACATATTACTATATATCATGTATATATTACTGTGTTTACATATACTAATATATACTATATACTAATATATAGTATATTAATATATACTAATAGTTATAGTACACTTACATATAGTATACTATATATAATTATACTATATATAGTATACTATACTAGTATATAGTATACTATACTAATATATAGTATGCTAATATATTAATATATACTATACTATATACTATATATAGTATATTAATATATATTAGTACACTATATACTATATATAGTATACTACATATATTGGTATATAGTATATAGTATCTATAGTATATGTATACTACATATATTAGTGTACCATATATAGTATATCTAATATATATAGTATACATATACTATATCTCATATATATAGCATATATACTATATCTAATATATAGTATATATAGTATACTAATATATTAGTATACTATATATTAGCATACTATACTAATATATAGTATACTATACTAATATATAGTAAATATACACTTATATATTGAACTATATATAGTAAAATACTATATATAGTATAAAAATAGTACTATATATATGCTATATATACTATATAATATAGTACATATTACATACCATATAATGTAGTATATAATATATACTATATAATATAGTATATATTATATACCATATAATGTAGTATATACTATATACTATATAATGTAGTATATATTATATACTATATAATGTAGTATATAATATATACTATATAATATAGTATATACTATATACATTATATAGTATATATTATATACTATATAATATAGTATATACTATATACTATATTATATAATATATATTATATATACTATATAGTACATATATCATATATATACTATATAGTAGTATGGTATACTTACATATACACTTATATATAGTATATATGATATACTAATATATAGTATACTTATATATTATTATACTATACATTAGTATACTATACTAATATATAGTATACTAATATATATTATTATACTATACATTAGTATACTATACTAATATATAGTATACTACACTAATACATACTATACTATACTAATATATAATATACTAATATACTAATATATCCTATACTATATACTATGTATATACTATATATTAGTATACTATACTAATATATAGTATACTAATACACTATATATACTATACTATATATAGTATAATATATAGTATATATAGTATATATAATATGTAGTACATATAATATATATATTATATTATATATAAGATAATATAATATATAATACAATATATAATTTATATATATTATATATAATATATAAATTTTATGTATTATATATAATATATAGTATATATAATATATACTATATAGTACAGTATATATTAGTATATATTAGTATATACAATACTATATATTTGTATATTAGTGTATATTATATACTAATGTATAGTATAGTATACTAATATATAGTATAGCATACTATGTACCATATATTAGTATAGTATGCTATGTACCATATATTAGTATAGTATACTATGTACCATATATTAGTATAGTATACTATGTACCATATATTAGTATAGTATAGTATGTACCATGTATTAGTATAATATAGTATGTACCATGTATTAGTATAGTATACTATGTACCATATATTAATATAGTATACTATATACCATATATTAGTATAGTATACGATATTAATTAGTATAATTATTAATATATAATGAATATAGTATATGTTAATAGTATAGAGTATATATTAATAGCCATTTAATATCTATAATTATTGATAGTGGTGATTAAGAATTATAATTATGTATATAACATAATGTTTAACACGAGCCAGATACTAAATTAAATGGCCTGCATACTTTAATTTTAAGCAGTTTTGTGCAGTAAGCATCAATAATCTTATTTTATAAATTAAACCAATTATTATAGGTCAGTAGTTAATGTTAGAACTAAAATCAATTGCAAGTCTATCTCTTGATCAGAAATATCTGTTGTGAGACACTTAGTAAGTTTAATGAAAGCAAATTAGATTTTGATTAGGTATGGATAATATATAGAAGACAGATAATTTCCTAAATTTTAATCCAGTATTATAGAATGTCTACTTTAAGCTATTCTCTCAGCCACATCATATATTTTTAAGCTCCAGTGTTTCTGATAATTTTTTAACTTGCTGTTTTCACTCTATTGGGAAATCCTAGCTCATTTACAGTAAAATATTTACAGTAACTAAGCATAGTGAATAAGCAAAGTAATATTCCTTAAATGATAAGTCAGTGAGTCATAGATGTTGGGAATTTGGAAAGAACAAGAAATATACTGTATGACAATTAGAAACCTTAAAGATCAGGATGCTAAATTGCTGCACTTCATCCCACAAGATGAAATATATGAAGGACTTTGCATATATAAAAGATAATGATAGGAATTAAAGGTATTGCAAGTGAGAAATCATTAACTGAACATATGTTAAATATTAAGTAAACAGTCGGAGGCAACTATCAAATGTAAGGCTGAGAATATTGTAAACCTATATCTCAGTGTGTGGAGGACAGTTCCTTTTATGCCTGTTGTACTAGCGCTTTATTCAGATCAAACTTTGTTGAAGATTTTTTAGTTTCTAAGGAAATGCTATTATTAGTAGTTTTATTGATATAAGCCAGATGTGTTTAAGAACTTCCACTTTGACTTCCAGTTTCTGCTATGATCTCATTTTGTGAGGAGCATGTGTTTATTTTTGTATGTTCTTAAATCTAAAATGTATCACAAAATAACTCATTTTTTTTCCCTGCTGCCTTCCAGATATGATGTACTTAACACTTCCCATTTGAGGACAGTCTTCAGGGTGCTTGCTACTAAGAGAAATGTTCTTAGATAGGAGCAGTAAGGAAAACTAACTCATTCTGGTTAAAATGTTAGTGGGAGCAGGTTTAAATATTGCTGCCAGTTATGCCATGGTCCAAGTTGCAGAATGTGAGTTGCATGAAGCAATCAGTCCACAGTAAACAGGTTAGCTGGGAAACAGGGTAAAGTATAGGTTTAGTGTGTATAAAATTTTTATGGGAAATAGAAGCTTCTATGCAGAGACAAATCCGAATGCTTTTTTAAAATTTATTTATTTGTTATATGTTGTTAATCTATACTTATTTTTATAGTAATGCAATTATTTTTATTTTATAATAAAATATTTTGACAGCATATCAATAAACTAAAAAATGAAAGTGCATGTCTCATGAAAAATTACTATCCAAATTTCTATTTCTCAAAGTTGATGGCATGTATCTTACACATTTTGGGGATCTACGAATATCACGGATTACATGAAAAACAGACATCTGAAGTTGTTTCAGCATCTACTTCAAAATGTGTTACTTATATTAAAAATAATATATAAATGGCAATAATTTAACATGCACACTTGAAAAATGTGCATTTATATATAGCCCTGTGAAGCATGACTTTTCATTTAGATCAAACGATTTATTTTTCAATTTTCACTTAGTTTTACTTTAGGATATGTGAGTGAGTATGAGTGCTTATAAAAGTTTAAAAGAAAATAGTAGATGTTGATGTTAATGTGCTTGCTGCTTTAAAAGAAAAACAATGGCCGGGCGTGGTGGCTCACGCCTGTAACCCCAGCACTTTGGGAGGCTGAGGCGGGCAGAACGCAAGGTCAGGAGATCGAGACCATCCTGGCTAACATGGTGAAACCCCGTCTCTACTAAAAATACAAAAATTTAGCCTAGTGTGGTGGCATGCACCTGTAGTCTCAGCTCCTTGGGAGGCTGAAGCACGAGAATCGCTTGAACCCGGGAGGCGGAGGTTGCAGTGAGCTGAGGTTGTGCCACTGCACTCCAGCCTGGGTGACTGAGCAAGACTCTATCTCAAAAAAACAAAACAAAACAAAAAAAAACAAAACATTTTGAAGTTAAATTATACCATATCCACATCAATGTATATATATTCATGCATCATAAAACAACTTTATGCATACCTAAATGGGACATATTTAGAACATACATCTAGAATAGCATAAAGCAGGTCAGTATATATTACCCTTAAATCTACCATTTTATTTGTAGGAAGAGTATATGATTCCCACAGGGAACATAATGACAGTTATTCTTTAAATATAGCTGGCACATATTCAGTGTTCTGCATTCAAACTCAGGTAAAATTACATTTAAAAAACATTGGTGATATTAAAAAATATATTTTTAAGCCACTGGCTAATTGTGTCTGGGTCTCAATTCTTCAATTGCATTGGGTAAATAAATCACAAATAATCAGGTATATCACAACAAATGATTTTGGTAAATAACCCATAGGATGAAATATAAAATTTTAGAGTTGATTTTTAAAAATTATGAACTGTAATTGACTATATACACTTAATATATTTTTGAATATAATCAACTATAGATATCTTTAGATGAATTGAATAATTGATATGCTGTCATATATGATTTTTTTGGAATAACAAAAAAGTTCCTATGCAAAATTATATATTTATTATATTTGTTTACAAATCTTTAAGTTTAATATTTAATAGTCAAGTTCTTAAATCAAGTGCAATTTAAATATTAAAGTTTTAAATCAAAGGATAAAGTTAATTTCTAAGAAAATATATAGTTATGAATTTCAGCTTTCACTAATTAAATATATATAAATATAAAATGAGTTGCATTTATTCAAAGTATTGAAAGTTTAACAAAAGCAAAGATATGTTTAATGTCTTTCAAAACAGTTAGGATTGCTTAAGTCATTTTCCATGATAATAAAGCCCTGATTTTCTAAAAATAATTGTTTCTATTGTCTCAGAATGACAAGCCAATTAGACAGAAGGTGATATATCCACTGTCTCACATGAGTGTTCCCATCACCAATACCTATTCATAATACCACTCAATGAATTAACCTTTCAAATATGCAAATATATTTTCTGCAAAATGTTCCCAAATAATGAAAAAATGTAAAACTTCACTGGCCTTTGTTACTGGCTTTCATAAGGATAAAACTTTTCTTAGCTTCTATTAGTTTTGAGTATAGCACAGAATCACCAAGGAAAAAAATTTATTGAAATCCAATTATAATCATTTCACAGTTTCAATCCAAATTCATAACTAAAACAACAAGAAAAATATTGACTCATCTTCAAGATGTTCTTCTATCCAAATAAAAGATTATAATGGCCTGGAAATGTGAATTGTGTGTTTCAAGCTTCATGTAGTCTACCTAGGTCCTATACTGAGCGTGATGGGTTTTGTACTTGGAGATCAGTAAGAAAAGAAGGCATTGTTGATTTGAGTACACTTAATCGAAGAGAGTCATTTTTACCAGGAGTGTTTAAAAACCATTTCTGTGGAGAAGTAACTATTCTTGCTCAGTGTGAAGAAAACATATAACATCGGGTTTTTGACAGAATTTAATTCTTGCCATAAATATTGGCTTCCAATCCATATTAACATACATAATATTAATTCACAGCCCTCTAGCTAAATTCATATTGTAAACTATTTTGCGTTGGTATGTTTTTAAAGAAAATCTTTTATTTACTGTATATCGTAGATTTGGATGGAATTGTTTTATTCAAAATATATTAAAATTTTTGACAAATGCAAGTTTTCTTTTCACAAGCCAATGTTATACCTGAGGAGATAAGGATTATAAGTATTTAGCTATTTTCTATTAACTTGTGTTGACGTTTCTCAGAAACACAATTAGACAATTTATAATTGGCCTCATTTTCCCGTAGGCTTTGATATTATACTTGGTAATTTATTAAGAACTAGAGAGATCATGCTCAATATAAATTTTACCTGTCTACACAAAAATTTCCTAGTTCTGATATAAAATTATTGAGGATCATAAGTTGATTTAAACAGGAGAATGCATGAAAATCTTTGTGCCTTTCAAATACATGATTTATTAGGTCATTTGGTTAGACGGGGAAAGGTAAAAATGATAACCTAATTCTGAAATTAGAAACTCAATGCTACTTCCTATTGTCTGTCTGTTTTGGGAGCCAGGTCACTCACATGTGTCATCCACCAAGGTCCCGTATCTTCCTTCAGTGAATTCTGTTGCTGGGTAGGATTAAATTTCATTAGTATTATGCAGAGCTGCAAGGTGTCACCAGCTGGTACAAATGACCAGTTTCAACTTTTGAATCACATTTACAATAAATATTTAACAATGCAGAAAGTACATTTTCACAAATTAGTTATAAATTACCTATTTGGAATTTTTAAAAATTTTTTTTCCTGAAACTCAACCACTACTCACCAAACCCCATATACAGTGGAATAATGATATGTTCTCCAGCAAGAACAGGTCGTAATATTATTTTTAGTGTCGGAAACTCTTCATAATATCCAGTAGAAATAAACAGAGGTATACTGTTCTATACTTTTCAAATTATTCACTTTTGTGTGATCAGAGTACATGACTTAATTTATAAAGAGTAAACTAGAGTGTTTGCTTATGTGACCAATTTGAAGTAAAGTGTATTATGTAATTGGGTACAGGCAATTGGAGTCATGAAATTTGACAACCGTTTTGTTATAAAAATTTTGTGTAAATACAGATCATTCTAAAACAAGATTCCTAACGTTTGAAAAATAAAAAGTACAGGATGTTTATATTACTTGCACTTACTAAAGGCATATACCACTTCTGGCAAATGTGACCATAAGCAGATGGTCTTGATGTTCTTTCACTTAGCCTAATGTCAAAAGAAACTAAAGTGTAAACTATGTGAACCATTAGCTTTTGAAGACCTGATTTTCAAAAAGAGAACAAATCTTAGAACAAATCTAAATAGGTAATTAGATTAAGAAAAAATAAACATAATAATTGGATTCATAATAATTTTATGTCTAGTTTGTCTTTCAGGTAAAACCGCAGAGATGGCGGCCACCCATTCCCCTGGGAACTCAGTTCATCTCAAGCAGTCTCCAGCCTGCTGCCACCGGCTGGCTGGAATTCCAAGCCAGTGGGTCTTAACTTGTGACGTACCATGGGAGTGGGGCCCACAGAATGAGGCTGCTTGGCTCCCTGGATTCAGCCCCATTCCTAGGCGAATGCATAGATAAATCTCCTGCCTCACTAGAATTCCCAGGGCCGAGTGGTCACTTCCCCAAGTGTCTGCGCAGCTATCTGCTTCGGACCCAAGGCCCTGGTGGTGTGGACTCACGAAGGTATCTTGTGATCTGCAGGTTGCAAATATCCAGGGGAAAAGTGTGGTTTCCTCGGTGGGGCCGCACACTCACTCACCGCTTCCGCTGGCTGGGAGTGAGGGGTCCCCATGGGTCAAGCCATCCGCTTAGTAAGTCCCAATGCGGAACCTGGATATTTCAGTTGAAGGTGCAGATTTCACTTGCCATTTTCATTCATCTCCATGAGAGCCAGGGACCACAGCTGCTTCTAATCGGCCATCTTGGCCCCCTCCCTCCAATAGTTTTAATGAATTTAGGATTCCTCACTGTATTCATTAGTTATAGCTCACAAATCATGTAGCAATGGGAGTGAAAAAGATGAATAATCATGAGGACACGAAAAAGAGGGGCAAATCATGCTATTTAACTTATATAAAATAATTTTTGGCATATAATAAAAATGTAAAAGATTTTAAATAAAATCTAATGTCAGCCACCGGTATCAATTGTGGAGAAAGGAGATGGGGCTTCTGCTTTAAAAGCAGAAAACGAAAACTTTCACTTTTGACATAACATTTACATGCCGTATTAAATTCAGTGAGTTAATCAATCTATGGGGCCTCTGTTCATTTACTGTAAAAAGTGCATTTTGATGCAAACCTTTTCAGGGCTATTAAATAAAAGAAGATACACAAAATACCTGGTTCACAGTTATTACTGAATAAACAATACATGTGAAAGGACTGGTAAATGATTATTTTGTTTGTTTGCTTGATTTTTATGATTGTACAAGACAGAATAGATGAAAGTACCTGGCAGGTCTGGTACTTGACATGAGAGATATTTGAGTAGATATTTTTAAAATATTAATTTCCAGTTCATTTGCAGATGAAAGGAATTTATTCTTGGTCTACAGATACTCAGCATCTTTATTTGCAATAAAGTTATATGTTTCAATCAGATTCCTAACAACACAGCATCAAGTTGATCAATGTGGAAATAAGTAGCCCTGACCTATAGTGTCCTGTGCAACTGTATTTTTTTTTAATTTGTTTGGTAAATGGTTTTCCCTAGACTACAATTGGAACTTGTAAAGTGGACTCATCCAACTGATGGTGTGAGAATTATTTGCCACATTTTTTTCTTTAACAGAATCTAGTTAAGTTTTTAGCCTATCTCAGAGACCCAGATTTATTATTTGCTTCAAAGTAAGTGTTTAAACAGAGGAGAAGGACAAAAGCATGTGCTTTTTGCACAGTGGTGGTTTTTTGTGGGTGATGTGCCTTTTTACTTGGTTTCATCTCTATTATAAAAGTAGAAACTAGGGAAATAACTTCCTCTCAGTCATGAGATGCAGTACATTTGTAAATCTTTATCTCAGATCAGCTATGAAAACAAGTACATCTTTTAGGGGAATGCAATTAAATCTTACCCTTAAAAATATGTATCTCAAAGCCATAGGGGAAAAGTTTTGCTATGCAACTTATTTTGGAATTTTTTTTACTTTTAAAAACTGACCAAGTATAAATATAAATTTTAAAGGAGCATACCAAAATATAATAAATCTGGAAACTGTGAGTAACATAGCTATCAATTTTGTCTATTTTTACCTAGAATTTCCCTTTTTGGTTCTACTGTTAATGGGCTGTCTTCTGTTACTTAATAAATGACATTAGCTGTACCTAAGTCCACCCATAATACTGAATCTTTTCTTATGAATATAGTTCCAGTATATGCATACTACTTTTAAATTTCCCCTTATTTCTATAATGACAAAATGTTTATTTGGAGTAAGTCTCAGCACTTTAATTAATTTTTAATCATTTAATTTTGGTAAAAAATAAGTTTCATAAGCAGCCATCACATTTATGTCAGTGATAACAAATAACATTCTTATGGCATTTGCATAGTCATTAATGGACTAATATTTGGTTGAAAATAGAGCATGTTTAAGAAAAAATGGTTATTTTCTCAAAGATATTTGAAGTAGAAAGGCAAGCATCACAAAAGGACAAAACAAATGAATGAACTGCCTGTTCAATCTTGTCTTTGGAAAAATGTAATTTTCAAAGGGCTTCCTGAAACACTGAATATCTGAATATTTTAATGTTGTGTTTGGAAACTGATGCTAAAACCAAAGATTCAAGTGGTATTTTAGAAAAAAATAATTTGATGCCAGAGGACAAGAAAGATTGTTTGTTGATAAAGAAACTAGTTAGGAGGCCTTAACATCCTTGAAGGGTAAAGGCACAGGTTAGCAAAAGCTTGAGCGAAGGTGATTCTGTATAAATGGAAATTAAAAGATGGATATCAAAAATAAGCCTCATCAGGCTTGTGGAATAAAGAGATACTGTTTCAAAGCTGTTAGAAATCTTAAAGCTTAAATTGGGTATTTTAATCTTGCTGAGTAGAACAGTTGTGGTAATATTAACAGAAGTAGAGCAGTCAGAGAGATAGCTAGTTTTCAAACTGGTGAATGGGTTTTAAGATTCATAAATTAGGAACCAAACAATATTGGTTGTAAAGTGATTAAATTACTACTGTAATTTACTAATACAAGTATTGTAAATTACTAATAACAGATTGATCAAGCTGATTTAGGAGCAAAGGTATACAGGATTTATTCATATTACATACTCAATGCCATGATGTTCTAGGATTATAGATTCATTTTGTTTTTCACTTCAGACCTTTACCAGTTTTGCTAAAAGGAGTTGTGAATTCTTCTCTGGGTGCCTCACTACACAGAACCAGGATACTGATTGCAGCCAAGAGAACATGATTTACAGATAGAGTGGATTTACACAAAGAGCTATCAAGTCAGAAAAAAAAAAAAAGTAAGCCATTTTAACTGTGTTTTAAAAGTAAGGCAGCCAGCCAAAATTTTGTAAAGTGTATTGGAGGGAAACAAAGAATCTCATAGAGGACAACTGATAAAGAATCAATGAACTTTGTGCAGGTACAAAGGAAATTATGATTTTTTCTTATTAGAAATAAAAGCTTTGAAGCAAGGAGTGGACATCCCAGCATGGTTGAGTTAGACAAAAGAAGAATAGGACCTGAATAAAGAGATTCACACTGATTCACATTAGGGTGGACACATACAGAATTTTGAACCAGATCGTTTAGTATCTTGGCTTCCAGTTTCTAACAGAAATAACAAAAAATTTGACTTGATGTTGCAACTTGCTTACAAATATTCTCCTTAGGATGTTATGCCCTGTGCTAAGAGCTATTGTATTCAGTCACTGATAATATATAAAAAATGTAATCATGCCTGGTACATGAAAGCAGGCGTCCAAGCGCAGTGAGTCTTTTAGAAACATTCTGCCTAGAAAGTGGTTATTAGAGACATTAGTGGCCATGTTAAGTCATATCCATTGGGAAGACAGCACTCCATATGACACTCAAAGTAAAGAGTGAAGCAAACGGCTGGGTGTGGTGGCTCACACCTGTAATCCCAGCACTTTGAGAGGCTGAGGTGGGTGGACCATGAGGTCAAGAGATCAAGACCATCCTGGCCAACAGGGTGAAACCCCGTCTCTACTAAAAATACAAAAGTTAGCCGGGCATAGTGGTACACGCCTGTAGTCTCAGCTACTTGGGAGGCTGGGGCAGGAGACTCGCTTGAACCTGGGAAGCATAGGTTGCAGTGAGCTCAGATCGCACCACAGCACTCACTCCAGCCTGGCGTCAAAGCGAGACTCCGTCTCAAAAACAAAATAAAAAAAAATTAAAATAAATACATGTGAAGCAAACCTGGGGACTTGAGGAAATAATATTTAAAACATCTAATAATTATTAATCACTTTATGAATACAACAAACGTTCAAATCACCTATTTATAATATTGAATTTAAACCTAACAGCAAATAGATGTGGATCTTGTTATAACGTTTGCTTTACAGATAAAAAAAGAGACGTGAAAATGCGTGATATGTTCAAGTTCCCAAAGAAAAAATAAGGTGAAGCAGGATTGAACTCACTTGTATCAAATCTAAAATCTTACAGAATAAATTAATAAATTTTCTCACAAGGTGAGGTTTTCTCTAGGTTATTACAAGTTCTTTGCATATGTCTTCACAGATATATCTGTATTAAATGTTATTATTTATTGAGTTGCTAAGAGTTCATCAGGATTCACAATAACAACTCTATTACATAATAATATAATTCAATTATATTATATATAAATCCTAGATTCCATAAAATTAAAAACAATCAATGCTCTAATGAAAATAAATATTTGGGCATAATTGATTTCAGAATCTCTTTTTTCCTTTTCTTTTGATAAAGTTAGCCCTGAGATTGATGATAAAGAAGTTTTGAGGTTGAGAGATGGAAATCATAGCATAATTTTAATAGAGAAAACATGGTATGAAATTCATACTAGCCACTACTATTTACATCTATTGTTGAAATACTCTATAACTCATATTATAAATGCTCTTATTCATGGCCCTTAATTTGAATGCATACCCTTTTAAAATTTTACTGTAAATTTTACTATAAAGAGCAATTTCTTCTAACTAATGGAAGATGCATAAAGGGACATACGGTTTATGGAATCTTTTTCTCCAACATTACAATTCACCCAAATTCACATTATTAACAAGAATTGTTCAACACTATTTCTCTGAAGTATTCTGCACACTAAGCAGTTATTGTCACAGTTTAAAACTTGTGATTGCTGCAAAAGAGATGGGGAAAAAAATCCCTTGGCTTTACTTGACAGATAAAAGTAAATAAGGGCAAAATTCTAAAATAACCGGCTATCAAATCATCTGGGTCTGGGAATTTCAATGAACTGGACACAGAACAAGTCACCTCAGTGATAATGGTGAGAAAATACCTGGGGGAATTCACAAAAAGGGGTTTCAATTACAGATTCGTTCTGCATAATAATAGTGAATGATTCTTAGCCTTTGTCATAGAAAATAGGTTGGTTTCCAGATTACCTAAGGATGTAACAGAGAACTCCAGAGGACAGATGGGGATCCTGAAGAAAAATAGAAAGGAAAAGAAACAAAAAAAGAAACTGTACAGTCTCATGGACATTTCGGTGATACCTTTCATAATATGAATAGAGGCTTAGTGAGACAATGAATAGGCTAACAGAAATTCTAACCATTTCCAGTTGTCCAGAAGTGGCAAATTTCCAAGAGGTCTCTTAAGATAAACACTAAAGTGCATGAAGAGTAGACAAACCTAGGCTACCTTAACACTGCAGCTTGGGGCATTCTTTATTTTACACATATTGCACAACATTCCAGGCTGTTCGATATCAATAGTAGTAATTTAGTACCTATAAATGTATTTATCATTTATTATATGATTTTCTTGATTGCATTTTCAACAAGGAAGGCCGCACAGCTAAATTCTTTACTTGCAATACAGTCTAACAATTTAAATTTGTATGTAATAAAAATTTATTATGTTATGTTGTCTTGAGTGTGTATATGCTGTTACTGGTAATAGATGAAAAACTTCTATGAATCTACGTTTTTATAAATCATTGATTTAGCAAATATTTATTATGTACCCATTATATTTGAGGCACATACCAGGAAAATATGAGATTTTAAATATGACATGATTGCTCACTTCTTTCTAATCCTTATGATTTCTATGGTAATATCTTTAATATTTTAATATTTAATAACTTGCAAATCCACCTTCTTCTACCAAAACACATATATGTTCCATGTGTTTTATGTGGGTATAAGCCTACTATATTAAGCTCAATAAGTATTTTAAAAATGAAAATTATGTATTGTAATTTTACATTAATAATTTGTATCTAAAACAATATTTTATCCTTGGAATGCATCTAACACTCTGATAATGTCTGTAAATTATCTGATAATTAGTTTTAAAAGGTAATTTCTCCATATTGTCTCTTCCTTTCCTGATTCTTATCATTGTTAAACCTTTATGGAATATGTAAGGTTTTTTTTTGTTTCATATACTTCCTTTTAGCCACATGGAAAATAAATGCTCCTGTATGAGTGCAGGATAAATGCTATTATCCAAGAGGATGCAGTTCCTGAGGACATACATGATGGATTAAAAAATTAACACGATTTGGTAGCAACACTCCCACTGCAGCTCACTGAAGCATCTTCTTGCTCTTGTTTGTAATTTGAATCACTTTTTGCTTAATAAAGTCTATCCAGTAATACGGGTTTGGAGGTGGCTCCCACTGGAAAAGACGGCCTCATGCTCAAATAATAGAACAAAGTGGCAACTAAAATATAGGAGGGACGGAGTGGCTGTGTTCAACATCCTTCTTTTATCTTTCAGCAAATAAAGTGATTTTTCCCCTTGGTGTGTGCGTGTGTGTGTGTGTCTGTGTGTGTGTGCGTCTGTGTGTGTGCGCGCGCGCAGCTTTTAGTCTATAGCCGTCTTCAACATCAGCTCAGTAGCAATCGGAAGGCTAACAGAAGAATGCAGCCTAGATTTGCACATAGGCCAAAATGACTTTTTCCCCATATTGATAGTCTAAGTTATTATACTTTGGAGGACATGTGGATTGTCTTGCTTAAAACTCTTTCAACCTCCTTTCTAGTTTGTTTTTCTCCAATGCAAAACTGACTGGAACACTAAAATAGTCATTTCCCAGAGGCCCTTGAAATAAACCTTTTTGTGATTTAGATTTTGCCAAATTACTGCTGTCACTGAAAACTTAAATTAAAACTGCGTTTTATTTGGGAAATAGATGGAGTGGAAGATAAATGTATCCAATATATGGATCAGCTAAGAAAGAAAAGGCAAAGATCTAGAGTTAGATGCTGAAGAGGCAGCTTCTAGTCACCCTGCAATTGTTTGGCCTTAGCAGGAGCAGTGGCATTTTTGGCATCATGGCAGATACTGAGACATTGGGGTTTGTTCCTGAAGTCCAGGCTAACATCTCTCTCTCCATCTCTCCAAATTATTCAGTATTTTTGTAAGTCTATATTAAATTCCTTTACAATCAAACTATCTAGAGTATACTTCATTCTCAGCAACTAGACCATGATTTGTACTTACAGCATCATGATCCCATAATTGTGTGGGATCATAGTCATATTGTGATAATATAAAAGAAATACCATATCCTTGTCTATATATCTACACAGCATTTTTTGGTGGGGTTTTGGGGGTGAATATGGTTCTTGTAACCAGGACTAAGAGCTAAATACTGGGTCAAGTAAATAATAAGCCCAAAATAAGTATCCCTGATTTATTATTCTGTATCTTATATGCATGAGACTTTTAGGCACATATAAGAGCCCAGGACGTGGTTCTGTTTTTTGCTTTTGTGACTCACACAACTTGAAGTGTATTATTCTTAGTAAGAGTATACTGACTTTTTTTTTAGTAGAGTGTATGCTCCTTCAATGAATTTCAAAAAAAAGCACTCCCTTTTCTACTGTACTGACAGATGTAAAAAACTTGGTAACTTTGAACCTGGTGCACTTAGTCTATTTGCTAAAATAATATTTCTAGCAACTATTTCATTTGCTAATAACACATTTACTACATTATTTGTAAGACTTGTATTATGAACTAATATTAAAGACATACAATTCTTGTAATGTTTTTAGAAATTATAAGCTAAGATTACAAACAATTTTTCTGAGCATTTTCACATTTAGCTCTGCCAAAACTTTTTCTAGACAACAATCTATTTGGCTTGTTAACCTACTTGGACATTCCCAAAGTCGACACAATATGACACAGTTGCCCAAATTAAGAAAAGGAGCATTTGGTCATTAAGTACAAAGTCTTTTTAATTATTATTATTTTTTAGAAAAGTAAGCCTTATTGCAGTATTTGTTTCTGAGCTCACTATTGCTAATTGAATATTTAAAGCATTTGTGGTATGATCCTAATATTTTGCACCTTTATCTCAGCTGCCTGCATAGCCAATTCTGTGGAAAAAGCATAATGATACTATTTAAGATCAAATTGCATTAGACCAAATATTTACAGATATGCTTTGCCCAAACAGTATAAACAGTAACTATGGCTTTATGTAATTTTTAGCATTATCATCAACATGCAATCAAAATTATCACCCAGTTTTATTTGAACTGTGAGGCTCTGTATATAGTAATTATCTGGTATCAAATTTTTCCCTGGATCCTTTGGGAGAAAATAAGTAGGCTGAGTATGTACAGAGTAAACTCTGCCAGATGAAGGCATCTGAAAGAAAGGACTCATACAAATGGTACCAGTTAATCTTAGCCATTTGACTTTTTTTTCTGTTTGATGGTGATCAATCCCTCTGGACACATTATAGGAACTTAAACTGTTGTGAAATAATTTACCTTGTGATTTACATTTCTCAAGTAGCTAATCTTACTGTCTGTTAATTCTATCAATAACCCTCCCCCACTATGTTTCTATGCTCAGTTTTTAAATTTTACCTTTTTTTTTTTGTCTGTTTGACGTATTCTGCAGAACATTGTTTGTCTGTGTCTTTAAAAATTGTGTTGTTGAGATAATTTTCACCTTCCTCTGATTTGGAAGAGATGGCCTATGACATATTCTCCAACCAAATGTGTAATAAATGTCTGTGATTTGGATGCTCATGTTGACTAGACACAAAAATGTAAAAAGCTAACTGCCTATCTTCTCATTAAGCAGGACAGGATCTAGACTGACACAGAAACTAAGTTACTGTTTTCATACATTTTCCTTTCTGAGCCATTAATGACCTCATTTAATTCTCTACTAACAGAGATATATCCAGCAAAAGAAGGTACACCAGACCTGGTTTATTACCACAGATGACCACAGAGGACATTGATGATTCGTTTCTACCATTGGTGAAAATGTTCTTGCTGCATGCTCTTCGACTCCAGTATAGGTTAAAGACTGGGTCAAGGATATTTTTATATTACTCTTATGTAGTGCCTTTGCTGTAAGCTAGGGGAGATTAGATATTTGGTTGCCATTTTTGTAAACTTGAGCATGGTTCATATACTCACCTTAACAGTCAACAAAATCTCTATAGAAATAATCTGAGCCATTTTTGCTTATCAATATTTCTTGAGACTTTTTAAAAATCACTTCTAGTGAAGTTTTATAAGATACTACTTCATAGAAAACCTATAAAAAGACCATTTAGACATAGGGAAGAAGTGTCCAACTTTTCAATGTTGATAGTTCAAAGGACTTAAAGCAGCATTTAAATGACCCAGCTTTAAAAATATAGATAGATAGATAGATAAATGATGGTGACAAAGTGTAAATAATTTATTTACAGGCATGCTATTAGTTGGGTCCAACCAGCATTCCAGTCTATAGCTACTAGGCTTAAATTGAGCTATTTGCCATTTCTAAATTCATTTTAATCATTTTCTCTATAATATGAATATTTTACAGTATTTATAAGCCATTAAAACAGCACATTCTACAATGGGCAAAAATATAATGTGTTCAATTATGTTCAACGATATCACTCTTTGTTCCTTTAAGGGTGTTACTTTAAGTCAATTTATCAAAATTCAATTTTATTAGTTCTCAGAAAAATCATAGGCACATTTACATTTTATAATAAATTATCCTTCAAATTATCAACTTTATCATGTTAGAGATTGTTTCCATATATAAAAGCCTCTATTACAATTTGTAAAACTTCTAAAGGACTATTTCATGTATCATAAAATATTTTTACTGAAATAACTATAGAGTAATGCCTTCCCTGATTTTCAGAATTCTGGTCATAGATTGAAGTTCAAATGATTTACAGCAATATGTTCTAATTTATAGTTATCCATCAACAGAACCAAATAAAATATAAATTACTAAGATATTCTATCAAATATAATGCACTTATATTTAAGCACACTTATATTTAATATTCAATGAATCATCACTTGGTGTAATTTATCTGAAATGCTAAATTTGAATACAAAAATATAAACAAGTATTAATAAATTTATTGCCACTGATTTACACTGTAAAATCCATAGTTATACTCATAAAAAGTTATTTTATTATTTTCAGTGCTTGAGTAATAAGAGGTTTTTATCAGATTTATTTTTCCCCCCATGAATATGTCCAGAAAGTAAAGGATAAAATTAGTCAATAGGAAATATCACCTGTTTGTGCCAGGAAACACATGTATGTATTTTATTAATTACAACAATTCTGCTAACTAGTACAGTATTTTAAATCCCATTTCATAGATGGGAAAACTGAGGCTTAAAGAAATGACATTTCCAATGTCAAACTCCTACTAATTTTCAATTTGACACTAATTTTACTCTAACACATGCGTTCTTTTTCACTAGTAATTTCTGTCTTTTCACCTTTTAAATTTAAAAGAATGTAAAATAGTCATACATAAATATTACAGATATTGAAGATGATTAAGATATATAACAAAAAAGAACAGTTTTTAAAATGTGGCAAATAGAAGAAATATATTATTTAGCAGCCATCAAAAATCGAGATCCCATGACACAAAGTCAAGATTTAACTTTGAAATAATCATGACAGGCAAGTAGTTAGGGATATAGAGGACACAAGATTCACCATATGCTTAATAACTACCGAAGCTGAGCAATGAGTACCTTAGGTTCATTAAATTAATCTGTTTTTATATATGTTTGTAATCCCCTATCATTAGAAAACATGAGATAATTTGGGATTACCAAGAACACTTATCGATACAGGAAAATCCTATATTACTAAAGGAAAAGTTATGATTGGTTTATCTCTTTTTGAATCTATTTTAGGAAGGAAGCATACCAAAAGATGTCTTATATCTGTGGCATGATATAATAGAACACATATTTTCTTTGTTTTTTTTCTATTGCTTGTATTACCCTGCACATACATTATTGCTTTTTTACTCTGAAAAATAAGCATAATTAAAAGCACCAATTATTGCAATTTTTATTTCAAAGTTTTTAAATCTTGAAAAAGAAATTGAGTAAAATACAAAATTTGCCAAGATGAGCTTATTAACTGATTAAGAATAAAAACCCCAAACTATTTTATAATTATCATACATTCAAGACAATCAGTTTGTTTGAACCTTAAAGGTTATTCTTGAATAAATTGTCTCAAGTTTGGAGTGTGTATGTTTAACATACGATATTCAAGTTGTTGACTTTATCTAAGTTAATCTTATTTTCTGAGTACAAATAAAAACTTGTTGAAATGGTATTAAAAAGAAAATATTGGCCAGGTGTGGTGGCTCATGCCTGTAATCCCTGTGCTTTGGGAGGCTGAGGCAGGCAGATCGCTTGAGCCCAGGAGTTCAAGACCAGCCTGGGCGACATAGCAAAACTCTGTCTCTACCAAAAAAAAAAAAAAAAAAAAAAAAAAAAAAAATCTGGGCGTGGTGGCACACATCCATAGTCCTAGCTACTTGGGAGGCTAAAGTGGGAGGGTCTCTTGAGCCTTGGAGTCAGAGGTTGCAGTGAGCCGAGATCACACCACTGCACTCCAGCCCAAATGTCAGATAAGACCCTGTCTCCAAAAAAAATTAAAATTCATTTAATAATTCACGTGAGGTTCAAAAATCTACAAGAAAATTATGCATTGTTATCAAAATTATGGAGAGAAACAATACAAAGATGGTTCATCAATATTGTATGAACATTTGTTCACTGCATACCTGAACTTGTGTAAGTAAAAACAATGCTACTTTAAAGAAAGACAAATTACTTTGTCCAGGTAAAACTACTAGTTAAAAGAATGTGAACAGATTGCTTCATGATATGAAAGGAAAATACTGTTTTAAAAATAATCTCTGCATTTGCATCTGGGGAGAGTTTATAACTACTAATGTTTACTTTCAGCTAAAACATAATAAGTGATGGAACTGTCATTAATGCTCTCCAATGGTTTATTACTATTATTGGCCATTCTTCCTTCCCTTTTTAATACCTTACTCTCTTGGGTGGGTCAAATTAAGCTTCTTCAAACTCCATCTTTCCCTTTGTGTTGTGTCCAACACTAAACAACATCTTGATTTTCCCATGGTTCTCAGGGACCACTCTAGACAGTTTGCTTTAATATAAATTGGACCTTTCTTCAATGTCACATGAAAAACGTAGCTGCATAATTTCCATGGTTCAGGGCTCTAGTCTTTATACTGAGAAGTATAAAAGCATCTTATTTTAGATTTTACTCCGTGTTTTAGAAGAATCGATGCTAACTTACCATCTTATGCTGTGAAATGTATAATTTATAAATAATTGATTGTACTTATTCATGGATGTGGGGATCTTAAAGTATTGTCCTTTCCTTGAAATTGAACAGGACATTCCTTAAAATTTAGTGTTTAGGTAAAGGAGAAAAGGAATTATACTGTAGTAAAGAATTTCATGCAAATATGAACCTTGAAAGGGCACAAACATTTCTTTAACCCAAATATATGCTAGATTTTGATAGGATGGTTTTGCTTGGGAAAAAATTATATCTGGTTGACCATCTTCCAGACTCTGCACAAATGCTGCTATGAATGATAATCATGGTTGTTGCCAAGGTCACCTAAAAAATGATTTATAGTCCCCTTTCCCCAAAAAATGTATCAGCTGCTTACTTAGAAAATTAGGTTTATATTCAGTTATAGCACTAAATCACTTCTGCATGATTCTTCTATTTTTCCTGTACACCAGAACTTGGAAAATGTATATTTCTGCAAATGTTTATCCCCTTCTAAATAGGAAGGATTCAAAATAATAAAAGTATTTTATAATCTTAAAATAATTTATGCATACTGGCCTCAATATTTTTATTATCATTATTTGATTTGAGATTAAAAAAAGCAGAAAAGTTTTTTTCTGTTGTCCAGGCTGGAGTGCAGTATGTGATTATAGCTCACCGCAGCCTCAAACTCCTGGGTACAAGTGATCCTACTTCCTCAGCCTCCACAGTAGTTAGGACTGCAGGCATGTCACTGCAGCCAGCTCATTTTTTTTTTTTTTTTTTTAAAGACGGGTCTCATTTTGTTACACAGACTGGTCTGGAACTCCTGACATCAAGCAATCCTCCTGCCTCAGCCTCTCAAAGTTCTAGGATTACTGGTCTGAGCCACCATGAAAAGTCAATGTTTTTATTTATAGAAGGAGAAGGTTAGGCTATGAAACCTCAAATATTTCTTTCAGCAATATTTTTTTTAAATTTCAGACTGAGGAAAAGGGAACTTTTACCAATAGTCTCTGCTATTTGCTTTTTTATAGTTCAAGATATTAAAGCTACTGACTAAAGTATTCCTACTGCCTTGATATTCCCATTTGAGGCTATTCTAGCAGGAAATTAAATATTTCCTTGCAAATGCGTATTTGCTTTTTCTTTTTATTATAGCTATTAAAAAAACTATAAACAGATGAAAAACATACTCTGATACACAGAAAATTAGATGCTTAAATATAAAATCAGATCTAGATGATCAGCATTAGTTAACAGATACAGTTGTACAACATAGTTCTATTTTTGGCATTGGAGAACAATATAACCTGGTTTTGAAACAAAGATAACTTTGTACCTATACTCTAACAGGTTACTAAATTAACGTTATTCCATAATTAATTGATAAGGAGAAGAAGTTTGGTGATATTGGAAACACTGGATTGAAGCCCATCACATTTGTGGCACCTTTTTATTTCTTTTAATATGGCTGTGTTTGACATAGTGAAAGCACAAAGGCAAAGTAAAAGAAAACCCTTGTTGGGTTATTTTAAAAAAAATAGTTCTCAGCAGGTAAAAATACCATTTAAGAATCAACATTGCTTTTTATTTAAATTCAAAAGGGATGAGGGATAGCTTCTAATTTTTTTTTCCATCTGTGCACCACAAATGTAGATGTCATGTTGGTAATTTCTTTAGGGTTATATGGAAATTTAAAATTGCTGACATAACCGCATTTATTAATATTTACTGCTGTGGGTTGAATATGTCCCCTTCAAAATTCAGGTGTTAAAACTCAATGGCCAATATGATAGAATTAAGAAGTATGGTAGTTGCTGGGTGCGGTGGCTCATGCCTGTAATGCCAGCACTTTGGGAGGCCGAGGCGGGCAGATCACTTGAGGTGAGGAGTTTGAGGCCAGTCTGGCCAACATGGTAAAATCCTGTCTTTACTAAAAATAAAAAAATTAGCCGGGCATAGTAGTACTTGCCTGTAGTTCTAGCTACTCAGGGATGCTGAGGCAGGATAATCACTTGAACCTGGGAGGTGGAGGCTGCAGTGAGCCAAGATGGTGACACTGCATTCCAGCCCAGGTGACAGAGGGAGACATTGTCTCAAAAAAAAAAAAGAAAGTGTGGTAGTTAAGATGTGACTAGGTCATGGGGGATTTTTCCCTTGAGAATGAGATTAAGGCCCTTCTAAAAGAAGTTTCATGCAGATCAGCTCCTTTGCCCCTCTGCCTTCTCCCAAGTGAGGACATTGAGTCCATAGCAACAACACACCATCTTGAAAGCAGAGAAAGCAGCCCTAACTGGACATCACACTTGCTGGTGACCTGATCTCCCACTTCCCAGCCTCTAGAACTGTGAGAAAATCAATTTCTGTTCTTATAAACTACCCAGTTTGTACAATTATTTTAGAGCAGCACAAAGGAACTAAGACATTTACTTTCCGATGAATTTCACCCCATCTGAATCAATTTCTTTTCAGAGTCCTATTCCTTGTCATTCTGCCTTAGGAATTACAAGCACTTAACGTAAGGTGATGTTTGAATTGAGGTTGCCACAGGTAATGTCAATAGCCTGAGGAGATATGATTTTATTGTTTGGTATAGCCATGCCAGTTTATATTCAATTTTGTCATTTTTTTTTATGTTCAGACTAACTGATTTCAAAAGGAAAACAATTAATAATATAATCCTTATTTTCATTGTTAAAATTAAATTAAGTTTGACTTCTTAGAAGTATAGCTAGACAGCAGGCAAAGTTATTTGCTTAATTGAAGGCCCAGTTAAAATTGTTTAATGGACTAATAGTTTTATTGACTGCCCAAATTTTACCTAATAAATGATATCATAGGAAATTATTCCAAATTACAAAATTAGATTAATAAGCAGTCAGAAATTTGGGGAAGAATTTAAAATGTACATATAGGAAAATGATTTCAGTGTACTAAAAATTTGAATTGTTGCCTTTGATAAAAAATTGCTGAGACCAGAGAAATACTTCAGCACTGCACTAGAATTTGACCTGAAATAGTTCTTACTTGGCTGTTACAGATCAGAATCCATACTTGAAGAAAAAAAAAAGCTCTTCTGTAATTCAATTTTCAAGCAAACTTATATTTAGCTCTGCTAGCAAATAGCTGAACAAACACAATTTCCTGAAATACAAAAATTAAACACGATGAAACAGATAGCAGGAATTTCATTTTCTACTTGTTGTAATAACAGAAAAAGCAATGTTTGGAAGATGTTGCATGATGAAATTGTAGTACCTTTGAATGAAATATTTGATGAAAGTTTATTTCGTTCTGGCAGCATGAGTGAGGAGAACCAGATTAGATGTCACTGCTTCCTATTAGCTGTTGACTCCCATACAAGTGAAAAATAATGCTCCAGTTTTGCATTCTCAGGAAACATTTATGAACTAGGTTTCACAGTTAACCTGAGTTTACTCTTTCAATAAAATATTGTGGGCTGAAAATGTGTGTAACTTTTTCTTTGAAGAATTTCATTGAAAGAAGCCCGGGCACGGTGGCTTATGCCTATAATCCCAGCACTTTGGGAGGCCGAGGCGGGTGGATCACTTGAGGTCAGGAGTTCCAGACCACGCTGGCCAACATGGCGAAACCCCGTCTCTACTAAAAATACAAAAATTAGCCAGGCATGGTGGTGGGCGCCTGTGGTCCCAGCTACTAGGGAGACTGAGGCAGGAGAATTACTTGAACAGGGGAGGCGGAGGTTGCAGTGAGCCAAGATCGTTCCACTGCACTCCAGCCTTGGCGAAAGAGCGAGGCTCCATCTCAATCAATCAATCAATCAATCAATCAATAAAACTTCATTGAAAGAAAAGCTCATTTTTCTCTAAAGAACAGAAAGAGACAAACCTGTATGGAACACCTATTATGTGTTAGACACTGCTGTTTTCATTGTGGCGAGGTAGAATTCTTCGGGGCTATAGGCTCTAGCAGTGCTGTCCACTAACACTTTCAAAGAAGCTAGAAATATTCTGTCCGCACCGCCCACTATGGTAGTCACTAGCTACTTGTGATATGAAGTATTTGAAAGATGGGTAGCTTGACTAAAGAATTGAACATTTAATTTTATTTAACGTTAGTTATTTCAAATCTATATAGCAATATGTGATAGTGTTAAGTGACACTACATATTGGACATCACAACTCTAAAGCCAGACTTAACTTCCCTCCGTTTTGTTGTTGTTTTTTGTTTTTGAGACGGAGTCTCACTCTGCCTCCCAGGCCAGAGTGCAGTGGCACGATCTCGGCTCACTGCAACCTCTGCCTCCTGGGTTCAAGGGATTCTCCTGCCTCAACCTCCCGTTAACTTCCCTCAGTTTTCTATGTGTCGTATAACTTCTAAAGGTCTCCATGTTCTTATCTATAAATGGGAATAAGATATGTACCATCTCTCTAGTGGTTGTATGGATTAAATACATTTTTGAATGATGGATCCATCTAGTAATCACTAAATGCGTTTGCTATCAATTCTCGCAAGAGACTAGCTTTCTTAGCCACCATGCTCCAAGATGTAAAACTATCACCCTTAATGAAAATAGAAGAACATTTACTTTTCCCTTGGGTAAGGAAATTAGGTAAGGCCTAATTGAGTAGGGTAAAGCCAATTATTAAACACAGATGACCTACAATTTCCCAACTCCAGCACTTAATGTCTCCTGCCCTTTGCTTCAGCAGAGCTGAGTGTCCAAACGTCGTCTATATTCTCTCTTGCCTATTGCTGAAAACAGTACTGGAATAAAACCAACATCTGTTTGTTCATTTTGTCCGGTGCAATCTTTTCTTTAATATTAAAATACATGATATTTTATAAGAAAGCATTTATCTTTAAAAAACTGCAAACATGAAGAATGTATTTTAGTGGCTAGTCAAGTTACATTTTTTCTTCACCATAGTGAAGAAAATTTCTTAATTTCCTTTTAGCCAACTTTCCACTTTTAACAAAAATCAGCTATGCCTCTCTGCTTTCTCTTTTGTCTTCTTTCCACAAATATTTCACTTGGAAACCACCCAGCTTTGGAACAGCTTCCTGAATTTATCTGGAATATCTGTCATTAGCGTATTCTATTAATCAACACAAGAGTTACATAAATCTAGTAATTACTTACAGTACTCCCTGGCAAGTAATTCTAATTGTTAATTATTTTAATACTATAAAATACCTATGATGAAAATAATTATCTAATATAATTATCTAATATAAATCAAATTATTTTTAAAACACAGAAATAAAATTACAAACTAAAATATATCTGCAATATTACTTATGTTTGATTCATTATGCATACTTTTTAGGTATCATTTTAAAACTACCTTTATCAAAAATAAAGTTCTTCTGGCATTATTTTAATTATATGTGTTAAATGCATATTTGAGAACACTAAAACTAACAAACAATGAAAACATCATTTGGATATAACATTTTGGGGGTGAATTATAAATATTTTTCTAAAATATTTATATTATTCAAAGTTCTATTCTCTACCCTTTTCTCTCTTTATATCTTAGACCATTTATGTTGCTATAATAGAATATCTGTGACTGGATAATTTACTAAGAACCGAAATTTATTTTCTCACATTTCTGGAACCTGAGGAGTCCAAGATATAAAGTGCTGGCATCTAGTGAGGACCTTCTTACTGTGTCCTCACATGGCAGAAGGTGGAAAGGCAAATAGGGACCAACTTCCCCTATCAAGCCCCATTATAAGAAGACCTAATCCCATTCACAAAAAAAGAAGCTCTCATGCGCCTATCACCTACCTCTTAAATACTATTAAGATTGACCTCTCAATACTATAATATTGGTAAAATCTAAATTTTGGGGGGAGTACATTCAAACCACAGCATCCTGTATCTCTGACTGGTATTATTATGCATAATGGACTCAACTACAAGTGACTTTATGCTGAAGATTTCAAATAATATATCTCTTGGAAACATTTTCTTAGCTCCAAAGAACAAGATAAAAGCACAAGAAATGTATTTGACATTCCCAACTGGGAATCCTGCAAGCGCTTGTTTTATTCTTGGTCCTCTAACACAGGTTTCATATAAAAGGATTGTGTTAGGGAAAATGCCCATGACAGAAATGTGGAGGAAACCAGAAAAGGCTAGGAAAACTTTCAAAATTTGATGCTAGTCTTACTCTGCTTCACAGAGGTAGGTCAGGAGCAAGCCACATAGGCCATCAACAACACTGAGGAAACTTAGGGAAGACCAAAGCAGAATCTAGGAGTCAGCCATCAGAGGAGTCCTGAGACTTTCAGAAATAAACTGTTGTATTATCCTTGTCATTTTCATCACTGGCTGGGAGCATCTTCTGGGTACTGTGGCCTCATAGGCTCAGAGAAAACTCAACCATTTGATTTCTGAGAACAGCACTAGTGCCCTTGATCAATTACACTCCCTGAAGTTGGAGTCTTCAAGGGAATATATTCTCATGTTTAACACATACCTCATTCACGTCCACCCACTTATTCTAGCTAGTGATTTCTTTTAGAACCTTTAGCTAAAACACATCATAAAGAGCTAAGGACTATTCACTCTGCCTCCTCATACATCTTCATGGATTAAGAAACTAATTAAGATAGTAAACATTTTCTGCTTTGAAGGCCAGACAGTCTCTGTTGCTGCTATTTTAACACAAAAGCAGCCATTGATAATGCATAAACAAATGGCATGACCATGTTCCAATACAACTTTATTTACAAAACAGGTGTCCCACAAGATTTGAGCTACGGTATGTTTGCCAACCCTTGCTCTTAACTCTTACCAAAGTTTACTAGACAATACAATAATGATAATGTTATTAGTTTCACTGCCTGCAGGTTTTCCTTATCCCACTCTTTACTCAACATAGGAAACCTATTTCACCAGTTAAAGCATCTACGTAACTGACTTTCCCCAAACAGAGCAACTTTCTTACTATTGGGTGTGTTTAGATATAGTACCTTAATTTGGCCTAGCTACTGCAACAGGAACTTAAAAATGGAGTAAGTTTTTTAAAGATTAGGCTCATTTCTAACCATTAAAAGTAAGGATACTGTGAAATTTTATGTGACATCACAGTGGGCCTGAGGAAGAAACTGAAATCACATTTTTTTTTACAGTCCTTCAAAATGAAATGATTTAAAAAGTCTATAAGAGATTTAGTTCCAGGACTTGGGCTTAATTATACGGACAGTTTCTCAAAGATATATATGGTATTTGTTTATGCCTATAGCAAATCAAATTTGTTGAAAGAATAAACATATTTATGTGAGCGTGAACCATTAAACTAGGGCATAAAGCAATTGAAATATAGAAAATAAAAAATAGGTCAATTCGGGAGGCCAGTGCAAAAAGAAAGTTAAAGAATGTGGCTCAGGATAAAAAAATTATATCTAGCCATAAAACTACAGGATTCTCATCTTAAAAACTGTGTCAAAATAAATAAATGAATAAATAAAATGGGGCATTTAAAACAGGACATAATGGTCACACGTTTTTCTCTGCACATTCCAATGAGTAAATAAAGAAAAACATTTATTTTTTCTTATAAACCAGAAGATTTATAGGCTATTGAAATTAACATAAAATTGGAATCTAAACCTATTTTAAAGGAGAGATGCCAACAAAGTTAATAATTCCCTCTTTAGAACCCTGCCCCAAATGCTGAGTAATTGGAGACACACGATACCTGTAATGCACACACATGCAGAAGGTGTATCTAATATGGAAGAACTGATGAAAAGGACCCAGAAATGTTGTTGCCCAGGCCTTACTTTAGGCCACTAACTCTTCTCCCTTCTAGCCAAGGGTGAGAGATGCGTTCTATGGGAAGTTGAAACAAAACAAATTATAGTCACCAATCCTAGCTGAGAGCAGCAATAATTGCCTTATTAAAGGACAGTCAATTGAGGATGAAAACCATTGTCAACTGCTTCCCCTAAGCTCTCAAAACAACAGGCAGGATTTTACCTTCCAGATTGAAAATTTGTATATTGTTCCTTGGAGAATCTAGCTACCCAAAATGATTATACAGATACTTATATTTGCAGATCCTTCAAAGAAGTGTGTGTGTACTTGCCCAAAAATCATGTAAGGACAGCCACTGTTTCAGTCCATTTCTGGCTGCTGTAACAAAATACCATAAACTAAGTGGATTATAAACAGAAATTTTTTTCACCATTCTGGGGGCTGGATACCCCAGGATCAAGGTACCATCAAATTCCTTGTTTGGCGAAGATTCATTTTCTGATTTGTAGATAGCATCATCTCACTGTGTTTTCACATGTACAAGAGGCCAGCTACGACTCTGAGATCTCTTTTATAAGAATCCTATAATCCTATTCACAAGATCTGTGCCCTCATATGCTAAACACCTATCAAAAGCACTGCTTCCTAATACCATCACCTTGGATTTCAATATACAAATTTGGGGGCAGTAAGGGAGACACAAACATTCAGGTCATAGCTTCCACCAGTCGGAAGCCCTGTCAAGACTTATAAGAGCTTTATTTCAACCTTTGATGTCTTATTGATTAACAGAAGCCATTAATCACCAAACATTCAAGGAAAAGTTCTAACATGAAAAATATGAGTGAGAACAAATAAACTTGAGAAAGGAAATTGTAGGGAATAGAATCAATGTAGACAGTCAAAACTGCCAAAATAAATGGAAGTTAAAGAAATAGAAGAACAGAACCAAAAGACAGAAAACAGAAAAAGATTTCTTAAAAATATCATAAAAGTATGTTTTAGGAAATATAAAACCCAAACATTCTAAATAAATATATAGTAAATCTAGAAGTATATATCGAGCTACTTATAAATGAAGAGGGCATAAAAAAACATCATTTGACAAGCTACTTCCTCAAATTTTCACATCTTATGCTCCTTTTCCAAGAAAATTATCAGAAAAAAAAGTAAATAATCCAAACAAAAAACCTCAAGTAAAACAAATTTCATGTATGGAATATTTTTCTTGTGTTTGTATTAAGTCCTTTGGACATTCAGTGCCCACATATCAAATCTAAAATTTTTTTTTGCTCTAAAAATAAGCAAAATAAAGAAAAAATAGTTCTGGGAAAGCTAGAGAGCCAGTAAAATTGATAAATAAGTGCTTACCATAAGAAAGCATTAAAAATTACAATCCAATCCTGGAATAATATGAAAAATCAGAGATATCAATAAAATAAGGTTTTATTTCTTTCTTGGTTCTCCTCAAGAATCTGGTTCCAAGATCAATCATTTGCCCACAAAACCTATTTCTGTTCTGACTGGCACTCAACACTCACGTGCCTGGAAATTATTAAAACTAAATGAGTACATAATTGACACTGTACATACTTGGTGGCACATTTTTTGGGCTCCATAATTTAATTCTAGGGTGAGACTGAGCAAAACCTTAAACAAAAAAGCGATTTCAGATTATTGCACATATAGATATCCAATGAATATTTGCTGCAAAAAACATTTACTTTAGATATTATGACTTCTGTAGATTTCCCTGACTTACCTGTTGCCTTGTAGAAGTATTGAAAAAACTGGGACTATATAGTTTTTATAATTTTATATCTATGTGTGTGTGTCCATCAATCCTATGATATTAAAGTAAAATATCTTATTATAACTATTATACAGATGTAAAGTTGCCTTAGGAGAAGCATGATAACTGGAATACTGGAGAAGTTACCTGATGAAATTCGTAGATTCTGTACAATACTCATGTTCTAACTCCTGAGGTATCATGTAATAGTTTTTATATCCAAGAGTCAGCAAATTGTCATTATGAATTTATTTCAAGCAAAAGTTGTTCCAGTTGAAATTGTTTTTGCTTCAGCACAATGGAGAAGAAAATAAACCAGTTTTTTAAAAATGTAGAACAAAAGTAATTGGTGAAATAAATGTAGCAATTAAATACTGATGAACATATATAACTGAAACTTTTTGCTGTCTTAGTAATTCTTGAAAGGTGTCAGAAACAGTGGCTATCAGAAAAAGGGGAAAAGGCTCAAAAACTTTACAACTGCAATTTCCACTCACAGCTCCTTGGCTAGTTGCATGGCTATAACTTAATTGCAAGGGGGACTGGAAAGTTTGCCCATATTCCCAGAAATAAGAGGATAAACAGATCTGGTGATCACCAGCTATCTCAACCACAATCTCTTTCCATCTTATCCTTCCTTCCAAGCCAGGCAGGAGTCCTAAGCAGAATAGCATGTGCCAGTATCCCATACATTTCAATGTTGAGGGAAATATGCAGGAAGCTGAATTCTAGAGAGAGATTATTTTAAAGTCTGAACAACTACTAAATAAGTGGTAATTTACTAGAAAATACTTCAATGTGGACTTGCAAAAAGATGAACATGTGTAAGTTCTCATCTTCTCTGCCAGAGGTGGAGATACATCCAAAACAGCAATGCATACATTGAGAATGTCAGTCAAAAGTTTGCACTTCAGAGATATCTTGAGATATCATTTTCTCTGACTACCACCGGAGGCATAACAAATGTGAGAAATGTGCTTTCATTGGCAACATTACTGGCATCCAAATAAATAGGCTGATTAAAATATTCTAGGAAGACAGAGCTTTAACATTTTGATGAACAAGCTTTGAAAAGTTAGTAATCTCTTCTTTTGTATCTTTCCTTAAATAGTGCATGGTAACTGACATGTTTGGGGAATTTAGATTGCCCGATGCTGAATGTATAATTACAATATTTCATAGATATAATATTCAATATTATAATGAATGCTGCCACTGGAATATTGTTAGTTTTGTTTTTAGTTAGGGTCAGAGAAACAGATCCTAAAAAAAAAAAAAAAAAAGAGAGAGAGAGAGATCTGGAAAGTCACCGAGATCACAGAAAAGCAATTTTGTGCTGCTACTAAGTGATATTTAAGAAACGATAGTATTTATGGTGGCCTCCTGTCTGAGACTTGATTTTATCACACCATGGTAGCAAAGTTGTGGTAGAAGAGACCTATTCTCACTATCTGCTACATTTATGCCAAAATCACTACCAAAAATATCTTAATAATTGTGTATGTTCAATTGCTTGGTCACTTTGTATAATAACAAAGATCATACAAAGGAATCAAAGAGTTGGAGAGCAGAGTAAGTCAGGTGGGAAGACTCTGATACAGCCTAGGTGAACTTGAGGTCGGTTGGAAAGAAAGCCTAAGTAAGAGTGAGAGAAACTATTTCTGAGTAAGGGAGACCGTGGCTGCAGTCTGTTTTATTTTTATTGCATCTTCATGGCCTTGGGCTTGAATGGATGGAAGCCATTTGTCTGGAAATTTGATTAGGCAATACCTTCAGGCTATTGTAAGATCCCCTGTATACACGGTATATACAGTAGTCACGCTTATTCATGGTTTCAATTTCCAAGGTTTCAGTTACCTGTGGTCAACCACAGCATGAAAATAAATGAGTACAGCACAATAAGATATTTGAGAGAAAAAAAGAAAGAGAGAGAGAGAACACATTCGCATAACTTTTGTTAAAGTATATTGTTATAGTTGATCTTTTATTATTATTTATTGCTGTTATTCTCTTACTGTGTCTAATTTATAAATTAACTTTATCTTAACTATGTATGCATAGGAAAAACATAGTGTTTAAGATTCAGTACTATTCATGGTTTCAGGCATCCATGGGGGTTCATGGAACATATTCCCCAAGGATAAGGAGGCACTGTTGGATATAGCAAATGCGTTTGTCAACAAATATTTCCTAGACAAGAAAAAAAGCAGAAAAATTAGAAAAAGATAAATTATGGGAATATCAAAAGGTATGAAGAAAATAAAACCATGACCTGCTAAAAAAGTTGTAATTTTGGCTGGGCACGGTAGCTCATGACTGTAATCCCAGCACTTTGAGAGACCAAGGTGGGCGGATCACGAGGTCAGGAGATTGAGACCATACTGACTAACATGGTGAAATCCCATCTCTACTAAAAATACAAAAACAAAATTAGCCAGGTGTGGTGGCAGGCACCCGTAGTCCCAGCTACTCAGGAGGCTGAGGCGTGAACCCAGGAGGCAGAGCTTGCAGTGAGCCGAGATTGTGCCACTGAATTCCAGCCTGGCAGCCTGGGTGACAGGGCAAGACTATCTTAAAAAAAAAAAAAAAAAAGTTATTTTAATTCTGAGAGGTGAAGCCAGCTGGGCTTCTGGGTCGGGTGGGGACTTGGAGAACTTTTCTGTCTAGCTAGAGGATTGTAAATGCACCAATCAGCGCTATGTGTCTAGCTAAAGGATTGTAAATGCACCAATCAGCAGTCTGTGTCTAGCTAAAGGATTGTAAACACACCAATCAGCACTCTGTAAAAAGACACCAATCAGCACTCTGTGTCTAGCTAAAGGGTTGTAAACACACCAATCAGCACTCTGTAAAAATACACCAATCCACACTCTGTGTCTAGCTAAAGGATTGTAAATGCACCTATCAGCACTCTGTAAAAACATACCAATCAGCACTCTGTGTCTAGCTAAAGGATTCTAAATGCACCAATCAGCGCTGTGTCTAGCTAAAAGATTGCAAACACACTAAGCAGCGCTCTGTAAAAATGCACCAATCAATGCTCTGTGTCTAGCTAAAGGATTGTAAATGCACCAATCAGCACTCTGTAAAAATGCACCAATCAGCACTCTGTGTCTTGCTAAAGGATTGTAAACACACCAATCAGCACTCTGTAAAATGGACCAATCAGCGCTCCACAAAATGAAGCAATCAGCAGTATGCGGGCGGGGCCAAATAAGGGACTAATAGCTGGCCACCCAAGCCAGTAGCAGCAACCTGCTCAGGTGCCCTTCTATGCTGTGGAAGCTTTGTTCTTTTGCTCTTCACAATAACTCTTGCTGCTGCTCACTCTTTGGGTCCACACTACCTTTATGAGCTATAACACTCACCACGAGGATCTGTGGCTTCATTACTGAAGTCAGCGAGACCATGAACCCACTGGGAGGAACAAACAACTCCGGACGAGCCACCTTTAAGAGTTGTAACACTCACTGCAAAGGTCTGTGGCTTCACTCTTGAAGTCAGCAAGACCATGAACCCACCAGAAGGAAGACACTCTGGACACATCTGAACATCTGAAGGAACAAACTCTGGACACATCATCTTTAAGAACTGTTACACTCATTGCGAGGGTCCGCGGCTTCATTCTTGAAGTCAGCGAGACCAAGAACCCACCAGAAGGAACCAATTCTGGACAGAATTCTAAAGAAAAAATACTAAACTGTTAATGTGGATGTTTTGTGTATAGGATATATTTAATATATTATGTTTCTATTTCAACTTTCAGTAATTGCTTTCATTTTTAAACTAAGACAGCTTTACATGTGAGGAAGGTAGCAATTAAGAAGTTATATTATCATAAGCACTGTAAAAATTTAAGAACTTAAAAACCTTTAATTATAGCATGTTATAAAACTGTTTACTGCTCAGCCCATAATGTTGTATTAAATAAGACATTATTGAAACATATGTTTATTTTCTCTAGGTATAAGGGCTGCTGCTTACCAAACCAACTGGACACATTCTGATTTGAAGATATAAGTAAAGCATCACCAGCCCTGAATTGTCAAAAATCTATGTTTTAGGTGAGTTTTAAGAGTCAGTTACTCCTTAATCTCCTAGAGGTTTCAAATCAAGCAACTCTCCTCTCACCCCTGTTGTTTACATTAAGTTTGTGCTTTTAACTGCTATTTCTGCCCATGATTAATGACATTCTTAAACATTTCTCTTTTTTTGCCACAAAAAAAAAGTAAATGTTACTCTGTGTTCCAATTCCTTTTCTCATCTTTTAGCTTTCCCCAAAACTATACTAAAAGTGTTATATCTAGACCTCCCTTTCTGCCATCTCTTTCAGACTGACTACTCTTTAGGAGGGCTTGTCCAGCAAAAATACTAATTTTTTAAGAAAACCACATTGTGAATCACTTCCTCAGCTTCGTTTATAGCAGCCTGAAGAACAATAGTAATTCTCTAATTCCTCACCCCTAAGTCTCACTGTTTGAGTGCATGTGGGCTGCTGTAACAAAATACTTTAGATTGGGTCATTTATAAAAAACAGAAATGTATTCCTCTTAGTTCTGGCTGGCTGGGAAGTATAAGGTCAAGGTGCCAGCAGATGTGGTGTTTGGTGAGGGCACTCTGCTGTATATAGAACCTTCTATATGTCTTCACATGGTGGAAAAAACAAGCATGCTCCATCAGGCCTCTTTGATGAGTGTGCTAATCCCATTCATAAGGGTGGAGTTCTTATCACTCAATCACCTCCAAAAAGTTGCACTTGTTAATATCTTCACCTTGTAGGTTAGGCTTCAAAATATAAATGTTGAGGGGAAACAAACATTCAGGCCACAACATTTTGCTTTTGGCCTCTCAAAACTCATGTCCTTCTCACCTATAAAATATATTCATTCCATCCCAATACCCCCAAAGATTTAACTTGTCCCAGCATCAACTCAACTCAACAGTCTAAAACCCAGAGTCTCATCCAAACCAGATATGGGTGAGACTCAAGATATAATATATATCCTGAGGCAAATTGCTTTCCAGCCATGAATCCATGAAATCCAACAAGTTATTTGCTTTCAACATATAATGGTGGAACAGACACAAGATAAACATTCCCATTTTAAAAGGGAAAAATAGAAAAGAAGAAAGGAGTAACTGGTCCCAAATAAGTTCAAATCCCAAAAAGCAATTAACATTAAATCTTAAGGCTTGAGAAAAATATTTTTTGACTTAGTGTTCTGCCATTTGGACACACTGGGATTAGATTTGGTCCCCAAGGCTTCAAGCTACCCACAGTGCAGCTTTTGTGGGTTAGATTACATGCCTGTGGCTCTCTGTTGTACACTGTTGACTCTACTGGTCTGGGTCTTGGAGGTGGCCTCACCCCCATAGTTCCACTGGCCATTGATCTACTTAGGGCCATGATGGCCCCACAGAGTGATCCGGTGAATATTGCCCTATAGAAGGCCTCTTCAAAAGGAAATTTGACACATAGGATCTAATTTAACTAAAGAGCTTCTGCACAGCAAAAGAAACTATCATCAGAGTGAACAGGCAACCTACAGAATGGGAGAAAATTTTTGCAATCTATACATCTGACAAAGGGCTAATATACAGAATCTACAAAGAACTTAAACAAATTTACAAGAAAAAAACCACCACTTCCAAAAGTGGGTGAAGTATATGAACAGACACTTCTCAAAAGAAGACATTTATGCAGCTAACAAACAAATTTTAAAAAGCTCATCATCACTGGTCATTAGCGAAATGCAAATCAAAATTACAATGAGATACCACCTCATACCAGTTAGAATGGCAATCATTAAAAAGTCAGGAAACAACAGATGCTGGAGAGGATGTGGAGAAATAGGAACGGTTTTACACTGTTGGTGGGAGTGTAAATTAGTTCAACCATTGTGGAAGACAGCGTGGCAATTCCTCAAGGATCTAGAACCAGAAATACCACTTGACCCAGCAATCCCAGTACTGGGTATATACCCAAAGGATTTTAAATCATTCTACTATAAAGACACGCGCACACGTATGTTTATTGCAGCACTGTTCACAATAGCAAAGACTTGGAACCAACCCAAATGTCCATCAATGATAGACTGGATAAAGAAAATGTGACACATATACATCATGGAATACTATGCAGCCATAAAAAAGGATGAGTTTATGTCCTTTGAAGGGACATGGATGAAGCTGGAAACGATCATTCTCAGCAAACTAATACAAGAACAGAAAACGAAACACCACGTGTTCTCACTCATAAGTGTGGGTTGAACAATGAGAACACATGGACAGAGGGAGGGGAACATCACACACTGAGGCCGTCAGGGGGTGGGGGTTAGAGGAGGGATGGCATTAGGAGAAATACCCAATGTAGATGACAGGTTGATGATTGCAGCAAACCACCATGGTACATGTATACCTATGTAACAAACCTGAACTTTCTGCACAAGTACCCCAGAACTTAAAGTATAATTAAAAATAAATTAAATGCAAAAATAAAAAAAAGAAGGCCTCTTTTGGTGGCCATGCTTACAGTAGGTGAGAATTGATCTTCCTTACTGTATTATTCCATTCTAATGCTGCTACAAAGAACTGTCTGAGACTGGGTAATTTATAAAGGAAAGAGGTTTAATTGACTCACAGTTCTGCAGGCTGGGGAGGCTTCAGGAAACGTACAATCCTGGCAGAAGGGGAAGCAAACACATCCTTCTTCACATGATGGCAGGAAGGAGAAGTGCTGAGCAAAGAGGAAAAATTTCTTATAAAACCATCAAATCTCATGAGAATTCACTCACTATCATGAGAACAGCAACATAGGGGTAACCGCCCCTATGATTTAATTACTTCCCATCAGGTCCCTCCCACAACCTGTGGGGATTGTGGGAACTATAATTTAAGATGAGATTTGGGTGGGGACACAGCCAAACCACATCACTTAAGTCAGCCCATGATTCAAATGCCAATCTCTTCTAGAAACACCTTCACGGACATACCCAGAAATAATTATTTGCCAACAATCTGAGTATCCCTTAACCCAGTTAAGCTGATACCTAAAATTAACCATCACGCTCACCCCATACCCAGTACATCAAACTTCATAAAGACTCATTGGAAATCAGATATTAGCACCCGAATTGGGTAGTAAGAGGGTTGGAAACTTACAGCTAAAATAAGAAAAAGAGATATTTTCTAATTACAACAGTTTCTTAGACTTTGACACCACTTATGGCTGCACTAAAAACCAAAGAATTATCATTACCTGTCCTTAAAGAGACTTTTTATAATTTAAATGGAAATCTTTAAGTGACAATTTTGGAGATATGCGTTAGACTTTTAGTAAAGAAATTGGTAAATGCATTAGACTTTTACTAAAGAAATCAGTAATGCATAATTTGTATCATCTGTCAGAATGTTTGCATTGTCCTTAATATCTTAGTTGATTTATTTTTGTATCATCCTTTTAGTTGTGCTATTTTATTTTTGATATTTTGGACATCTTAAATTGCACAGTTTGAAGTATTGTTTCTTTTTGACAATGACTTTCTGAGGGAGCTAGATCTGTATATTAAAACGTGGGAAATGAAATGTCTGAGAGAAAATATGCTGGCATAGGCAACTCACATTTAGGCAGAGGAACAAAAGTATGAGTCAGGAGATTAGGCAAATTTTATTAAGTAACTTAAAACTAGGAAATGAAGGTATAGCAATATAAAGCATAGCCTTGTTCAACATTTAAATACGGAAAAAAATATGTGTTCCAAAATACCTTTTAAAGACAATAGGATGGGCGGCCAAAATAAAGGGAAAATTGAAAACAGACAATGTGGTTTTCATACAATTTCCTTGTCTTTTATCATGGATGATCACAGGAAAAGATCGTTTTAGAGAACTTCTGGATTTACTATAAACTTTCTGTTAAAGACATCACTTATACCTTTGATTTACTGCTGCTTGTATAAGATCATATGCACCTGAAAAGTTACTATAAGCAAAAATGGTGCCTTTTTTGAATCAAAAATACTGTTTTTTATGATAATAAGAATTCTATAGACTTTCTTACTTCATCAGACGTCTGTTGTTTGCTCTGCTTGCCAGACGTTTAGAGTTTACAGTGTTAGAAATGAGATTAGCCCTTAAGTTGGTAAAAATATGTTCCTTCCTAACTTGAATTTTGCAATCTCTATTTTAACATCTTTAGTGTTTACAGTTTTTTAGTTAAAATTTTTCTTGTGTCATATGAGGAAAGGTGTGGATCACAAATAATTAAATATTGATGTATTACTTTTTTAGGCTGCAAGAATCAGACTCACATAAAAGTTGTTTCGGTTGACAAGGATTTATTATCAGAGCATAACAAAAAAGAGAACATGGCTTTGACTGTCTCACGTTGAAATTTGAAGGAAGTCAGGATTATCATCTGGATACAAAGCAGCTCTCAAGTTGCAGCAGTAACTTCTGGGGCCACTGGATGATCTGGCCATCCTCTTGTTTCCTCAGCAGGCAGAGCACATTGCTTCCTGCTCCAGCAACCTTACTTCTGCTGTTATGGTGACTCAGAAGTCCTGTCTGCTTGTCACCGTAACTGCTCCTTCTGATACAGTAAATCTCTCTCCTTCTCTGTCTCTGGTTCTGTGCAGCTTTCTCTTTGGCATGGCTGCTGCTCAACATCTCTTGCTTGTGTATCTGCCAGTTTTGGGCTCCTTCGTTCACTTGTGTCCCATTCTCTGTGATCACCTCACATAGGCAAGAAGGATCTGACTGTGTTCCGGTCAGGAGCCAAGATGGTACAGTGCTATCAAGCAGAACTCTTCTGTGGCAGTGCCTAGGCCATTGCTATGCCTGTAAACAATGGCCCTACAATTTTCTCTGATTTGCTCTTTTGTGGCCAGGGTGGTGGTGGTGTGTACTAAAAGATTATTGACATCTAACAGCCCTTCGGTCTTCACTATTCTTAGAATATCAGAAAATTTAGAATTGTAAATCATCTTCAATTCCCAATAACTATATTGACACCTGATGTAAGGAGAAAAATAAATGATGTTTTCATAGTTTATTTTAAAAGTGCTAGATATATTCTTTTTGTATTACAATTGTTACACTGTAGTATATTAATTTATTTTATATATTTTATTCTGTATCAAGTTGCATTTTCATTTTTTAATGTTTTAAGATAAATATGAATGGTCCTATGTGCAAATTTCCCAGAGTAGTACAGTTTTATAATAGGATATTTAAAGTAACTAATAAAATATGAATATAATAAAAATTGTTTCCAAAACATGTAAAAATTTTTAATTTTGCTTAAGTAACAATGTTTAAGAGTGAAAATTTACTTTATGAATATATTTAATTGTTCAAATTATTCATTAGGTAAATATGTAAATACATATTAACTTATATATAATATACATACTATATACTTAATATATAAAATATATATAAATAAATATATAATTATTAAGTAAATATATTTATAATTTACTTAATTATTCAAATTGTTATTTGTCTGAAGGAGAGGACAAATCTTGCAATTACATCATACTCTTATGGGGTGGAACTCATGTGCTATGAATGTATTATGTAATTGGTGTTTGTCAAAAGTCTATTCAAGCATCTTTTAGGAAAATCTCTTGTAAAATATATAGTACACTAATACACTTTACAATATTGTAAAAAATGAAGTTTCTCCAAAATCGGTTTATAAACGCTACTATCCAAAGAACCCAAATGTACATTTAAAGATAAATTACACTTGGAAGAAACAAATGTGTGTATGTTTATGTGTGTGTATGTCATAAGCCTTTCTATCACCATCATTTTTTCAGTGTTTCCAAATAAGTTATCCAGAATTAAACCAATAAGCCTTTTTTAAATTTATTTATTATTATTATACTTTAAAGTTTTAGGGTACATGTGCACAATGTGCAGGTTAGTTACATATGTGTACATGTGCCATGCTGGTGCACTGCACCCACTAACTCGTCATCTAGCATTAGGTATATCTCCCAATGCTATCCCTCCCCCCTTCTCCCACCCCACAACAGTCCCCAGAGTGTGATGTTCCCCTTCCTGTGTCCATGTGTTCTCATTGTTCAATTCCCACCTATGAGTGAGAATATGCGGTGGTTTTTTGTTCTTGCGATAGTTTACTGAGAATGATGATTTCCAATTTCATCCATGTCCCTACAAAGGACATGAACTCATCATTTTTTATGGCTGCATAGTATTCCATGGTGTATATGTGCCACATTTTCTTAATCCAGTCTATCATTGTTGGACATTTGGGTTGGTTCCAAGTCTTTGCTATTGTGAATAGTGCCACAATAAACATACGTGTGCATGTGTCTTTATATTTAAGGCTGAAAATTTTCTGAGCTTTTCTTCTCTAACCTATACCTATCATTTTCTCTCACCATTTCAGGCACTATCTTCTGGACTATCAAGGATTTTCTTCTTTTCAAGTCATTTTTTCTCATAATTATGGTCATATAACCCCAAGTTTCAGATTCATTTATAATCCAGATTTTTCAATCTGTTGTGTCCCTTATTAGAGATCACTTAAAGATCTCAATTTGCTCAGTGTCATATCCATATTGCTTATTCCTTAACTTTTGTCTTTACTATAAATCAGTAAGATTACTAGCCTTTTCATTACCAGCAGTCAAACATTTAAGTTTCTTCCTTGCTCTCCTTTGCCTGTTTCCAGATTTTAAATAGCAACTTCAAGATCCCTTATTTAACTGGAACTGTGTGCTAATGTATGCTGAGTCGTTCCCTATTTAAATCAGAGGAGTTGTGAAAACTGTCCTAAGATCCATCCTTTTTTGATCTTATCTACTGAGCAGTACTTCTGAATATGCATTACCTGCTTACAGAATAGAACTGCCTGTCAAATAGTATTCTGTTTCATCATCCATCCTTCCCTGAAATGCTAAATACTTGTTTAGATTATTTTCTGGTCTCTTTTACATTCTCTTTAGATTTCTTCCTTTTTGTTAGCTGAGATTATTCCATATAGAACCTGCATCACTTCAACATTACTTGAGCTTTGGTTTAATTAAATCAATTAAGAATTTCAAGAATAGGTTGCTAAGGTAGGTGCCCTCTATTTTAATAGGTATTGTTGGCGGTCTACACGCAAAATATTCCATCACTTTTATTGATAACAACCAGCATAGTTCCTTAGATCCATAGATCAACAAGTGTTCATATCTCCATCACAATAATAAATTTAAATTAGTCTAAATCAAATAATTCTCATTGCTCTGAAAAATGATAAAGTTTGAATAATCTGTTGACACATTTTCTGCCAAATAAATGTGTGGAGATGTTTGTGGAGATAGAGGGTTGGGGTGCAATGTGTGGTTACCTAATACTTATAAAATAGACAAAAATAAGTTACATTGTATTTTTTTTCTGGATGTGGTCATAGTTGATTATAATATCTAAAATTACAATCTTTGTCTACTGACCGTTAGAAGGATAATCAAAGATGGATACCAACTAAGAAGATGGGAAAGGAAGGTATAACCTGGGGAGAAAGAAGCTGAAACTAAATGTAAATAAAAAATAGATATGTGATTTTAAAGACATACTCTAGCAATCAAAAACCCTAGACAAATTATTTATGAAAAGAAATGTTATGGAATATCTCAGGGTTTCTATTTATTTTATCTGCTATTTAGAAACAGTAAACAAAATTCAGCATTAATACATGCATTAAAAGTGAGGTCGGTTGACCTTAGTTCTTTTACATTTTAGCATCTAAAAATGTACTGCTACTCCCTGATTCTAAAATTATCTTATACTGTTGTATAGAAAAAAAACTCTAAAATTATTTATGTAATAACCAGCTGTGGAATTTTCCTGCACATTTTAGATTTAACAGAAACCCCTTTATATAAAATAATTGGGAATGATTCTTGCTTGGTTAATCAATACCATTTATCAAGGTGAGAATTACAAAATGTCACATAAGTATGTAATATTTTAATTGAACATAAATATAAAAAGCAATTTGACAATCATTTAATACAGGGCTCTAATATTTTCTTTTTCTCTGATTATGATAATCTGCACTATTAAATATATTGTCTACAAATTTCAGTTTCAATTTCCTTCATTAGCAATAAGAATGTAATGTTATCCTCTTAAATATTATTCTCACCTATCCCAATTTTGACTTTGTTCATAGCTAATAAACTGATTTGTTGATATTATTCTTAAAACTACTTGCCTTATCAACCTATCTCCAATTGGACTCTTGTTTAGTTTAGTTTTGTTTTTATAGTGAGTTGTGATAGTGATAGTGATAAAGTTTTATAGTGATAGTGATAAAAGTGAGTTGTCAGTATGTCAAGGGCTTTAGTCTGTATGTTTTCAGGGGAAACTGTGGTATGGCAATTATTCTGGTGAGTTTATTAAATGGATGCTAGTTCAGAAGATTTACTGTAGTTGTTTTTATTTTATGTACACTTTATATGAGCAAAATGCAAATGAATGGATTATCTAGAATTGTTAAAGTAACTTGCCATTAAAGATATTTAAATACTATTTTTCTAATGGTTAAATATTACCTATGTTTTCTTCCAAATTTATATAGAAATAATTTGGGGTTTCTTGGCTAAAAAGAGCACACTTTTTATTTACACAGAATATAATAAAGATACAATTTTGATTTACAAACATTACATGAATATTATAAAATTAAGATGTGAGAGTTCAATATAAAAACTGAAAACATTCCAATGCTACCATTATTAGATGGGATTAAAGTTGTTGTTACTGTGAGTTACTTTTTGTCGTAGTATTTATACATTTGCAGATTTCTTACGTTTTTCCTTCTCTTTCCTTTTTCTCTTTCTTTTAATGCCAATTTATAGAATGCAATGTTCAGTTCATTATTTTGATTTTGCCTGCTGTTATAAGATTAATTTCAAAAAACTATAAATGTATATATTGTAGGGACCAGAATATGGGTATTGAAAAATAAAATTAAATAAAACTGTTGAATGCTTTATTCTTTCTTTAGGCTGCTATGTTCCAGAACTTTCCAAGTATTGAGTTGACACACATAATTATTTCATTTAATTTTTAACTTCATATTTTTTCAAAAAGTAGCCTATGGCTATGAAGTATTTTACTATGTGCTAGATACAGTTTCAAGGAGCTTGAATATATTAAAAATTTAATAGTTTCAACATTGACATGTCATTTGGGTATTATTTTTATCTTTATTTTACAGATATGCAAACTTAGGCAAAGAGGGGTTGACCTACTTGGTCAAGCAGCAAAAAAAAAAAAAAAAAAAAAATGGTGGAGTCATGGCTCATTCTCAGCTAGCCTGTCTTTAGAATCTGTACTGAGTCACTACACTAAGTATTAAAAATATATACGAAAATAAAAGGAATCAATATAATTTTGATATATTATAAATTAAAATAGTTTTGAAGTTTAATTACATTTTTATATTTGCATGCATAGGTGAAGAAAATATCAATACTTCCAAGTTTATCTTCCTCCCTCTTCCATTGTCTCCCTCAAACTGCTATGCAAAAAGAATTCATGGGACGAGAAAAAGAATTATAAAAAATAATGGTAAGTTACTGTTACAATCTTTAAATTTCAGGAAATGTAAGATAGAAAAAGAAAGCCTTAAAAACCCATGTCGTTTTACTTAGAAATTGTACTGAATGAACAGAATTTATCAGAGCAGGAATTCAAAGAATACTCCTAAAAGTAGAAAAACAAACAAAAATATTCTAATAGTCTCAAAGTAGGCCTACATTTTTGACAACTATAAAATCGTCAAACTCTGGTTGAGTACATACAGTGCACTCTCAGATATGACCTGCTGAGTACAATATTTAGATGTTTATGGCTAACTTCACAAAAAAATTTAGTTATGTCTTTGTCTCCTCAGCAGAAGAACTATTTGGAAAATTGCACTTAAACATCAGCAATATATTATTGAACACTATTAATCAGGTAAATTTCAGTTATCCTAAATTTTAGTAATAAAAATCTTCCATTGATTAGAAATTTGCCATACCTCTTAAGAGAAACAAAAATAAAGCAAGACAATAACCTCATAGTAGTACAGTTTTAGCTTAAAACTGAAATTCAACAAGATTATGTTGATAGTGAACAAAGGCATGCAAATCATAAGCCCTCTGTGATTGTCCTGGTATTATTATTTGGGAGTGGCTTTTTTACATTTGAGCTTACAGATTCCTCATCCATAATGTGTGGATATTCATACAGAGATAAATTATTTCCCAACATTTTTAAATGTGTAAAAAATATTAAACATATTCATAGAGCCTTATTATTAAAAAACAATTACATTTGTTTCTAAAATGTTCTAATTAAATGAAAAATACAGAAATGTGAATTCCATAGTAAAATTTTAACTGATTGTCCTATTGTCAATAAACACATATTTATATAAAACTTTGTAAATATTGGTCAAATATTTTCAACGAATGAAGTATTAAATCAAATAATTTAAACATACAAATCAATTATGAAAACATCAACTTCCACTACTCCTGTTAATTAGTATTTTGCTTAATCCTTAACATTAAATAATTTCTCATTATAAGAAATATTTCAATTTAATTCATGTAATTAATTATATTGACAAGGCATAAGGCAAATCAGCACTTTGATCATCACTCTACTTAATTAACAATTATATGTTCAATTTATTGATTGTGTCAGAAGGAAATTAGAAGCATAGGAGAGATTTGGTAACTTCTCAATAGAGGAAGAAATGGCATCAAATATTTTCCGAATATATTGGACATTCTTCTAAGTACCAGGATATGGCAAAAACAGAATTATAGAACTAGTGAAAATCTTAATATTCATAAAAATCTGAATATTCATTACGGGAGTCAGTCACTTCAAATTCAATCTGATTTCATCAATCACATAAATGAATGTTTAACCTTGCAATATTAACAGGATTTTGTGGCTCAGAACAATGGAGATAATAGCACTTTTCTGTTTTGTGTGGGTTAGACTATACTTGTGTTGTCTTTTGTTGTCATTGTCTTACTTTAAGATGAGTAATGATAAACTAAAGCATGCTTAGAGAGAGCAACTATGTTAGTGTGGGGACACGAATTTACACCACCATATATGATGGACACACTCATATGGGAAAAAGATCATATTTACTTTCTATGTGGCGCCAGATAAATGTCAGACAAAGGAGCAGAAGTTTAAGAAAGAATATTCTCTGATCAGTTCCATCTTGAGCTCAGCTTTGTCCATCAAAGAAGTGCAGTAATTCTGTGAGCAAATAGACTTTATGTGCCCCTATATTTGCTCACAGAATGATGGGAGAAGGAGTGTCTTCTCTCTCCCAGTAGAAAAGAGGGAGCATACTCAGTGGAATATAAGGAAAATAGAGAAGTACTAGGTCAAGTATGTATTTCTTGACATGTTTTCATGTTTAAAGCACACAGTAACATGCCCAAGCAGCATCAGGGAGCAGCAGACACTATTGTATATAATGGAAGAGTGGCACAGGTACCAAATAGATTCAGCTGAAATTGATATAGTCAGAGTTGGGAGAACTGAAAACAGGAACCTTTTCTGTAGGTACCAGTGGAGTACCCCTTGGGAAATTCCAGAGTCTTTGAGTTGGTATGTATTAGTTTCTCATTGCTGCTATACCAAATTGCCACAAATGTGGTGGCTTAAAACATTTATTATCTTACAGTTTTAGAGGTCAGACATCTAAACTGGATTGCTATGGCTTTACTCCTGGAGGTTCTAGGGAAGTGTTCATTTCCATGCATTTTCTTCTTCTAGAACCTGCAGACATTATTTGTTTTGTGGCCTTTCCACACTCAGATCTCTGCTTCCATTGTCATATCTCTCATGTGACACTCCAGCCTTCCTCTTTCATTTATATGACCCTTGTGATACACTGAGACCTTGGATAACCCAGGATAGTCTCACAATCTTTCTCTCTCTGTCTTTCCCTCTCTCCCTCTGAAGATCCTTAACTACATTTGTAAATTCTCTTTACTATGTAAGGCAGGATATTCACAGGTATCCAGGATCAGGACATGGACATCATTGGGCTACCATGTTTTTTCCTACCATAAGGGATACACATTTTAGAGATATTCAGATGCATTTCCTTATTAGTAGAGGCAGGAAAATCATATGATTTTGAATTCTTAAGTAAAAGATCATTTCAACAGCAAAACAAAAAAGTACAGAAATATTCTGTAAAAAATCCAACAATATAAAACTTGCACAATGGCCAGGCACAGTGGCTGTAGCCTGTAATCCAGCACTTTGGGAGGCCAAGGAGAGGGGATTACTTGATGTCAGGAGTTCGAGCCCAGCCTGGCCAACATGGTGAAACCCTGTCTCTACTAAAAATACAAAAATTAGCCCAGCGTGATGGCACATGCCTGTAATCCCAGCTACTTGGGAGGCTGAGATGGGAGATTGCTTGAACCCGGGAGGTGGAGGTTATAGTGAGCTGAGATCCCACCATTGCATTCTAACCTGGGCAATGGAGTGAGACTCCAGCTCAAAACAAAACAACAAAACCAATGAAAAAACCTTGGACAAACATATTTGCAAAATGAATACATTAATTTAGTTGATTTCTTTGAGTTAATTGTATTTCTCTTCTGAAAATAATTACAATATAATTTGCTAATTTTTGCTTGAGCTATTTTTTAAACCTACCATAACATATATATCTTGGTGAAATTAAGTTGCTGACACTTTAAATAGGATCTTAGGTTCTACTTTTAGTCAATCCATTCTCTATGTATGCAGGTCAGAGCTGGACTATGTAAAGGAAAGTTAAGTATAAAGAAGAAAAAAAGATAAAGATAAAACCACGTTTCCATACTTGAGAGAAATCCACAGCAATGAGGGAAAAAATGAATTGTTTACAAGGTAACTTGTGAGAATGACTTTCACAAGGGACATCTTATACTTTTTAAAGAAAAAAACAGTTACTTATCTGTTGTCGTTGAACTGAGTTTATGCAGTGGAAACAACCATATAAAATCCAACACTGATGTCAGCTACTAAACTCCATCACGGGCTTCCAGATGATGTTATAGGACCTACCTATTCATCTCTTGGCTCACAAAAACTCATTTTGGAAAGAAATAAACTAGGGGCATATGGATTTGAACAACATATTCTTAATAAAAAAGCACATGAGCTTGAGGAAAGTTTGCTTGAGCCAGCTGTTTTGTGAAAGGAAGCCGAAATTCTGAGCCAAAGCATTTAATGACTACATAAATGATAGAGCTGAAAATGTCTGTTAAGCCAAAACTTCAACCAAGAAACAGGGTGTAGAAAAATGTATGATGCTTTCCACTACTGTTAAGCAAAGCCCTGTTCAGTCAACCTTTCCATTTGCCCCCTCATTAAAAAACCACTGTGTTAGGTCAGTTCCAATCCAATTATACTGAAGTGTTTGAGTTTAGGTTGATGCTAATTGATAAGAATGGAGAGGGGATGCAGCATTTGTCTATACGCCAGTGGTTTCATTTTTTAAATTTCAAATCATGTGAAACAAATTCATTAAATACATAATAAACTGCTTCGTAGACTTTAAGAGACATGTTTTAAGAATGAAATAGGTACTTGTTTCATTTTTATGCACCACTTCAAAATCCTCTGTCCTCACTTTTTGCTTCAGCCACTGATAAAACCATTAGTTTCACACAGCCTTTGCAGACAAAAGTAAATAGCACCTCTGTTAAGACCAACACTGCCTTAAGACTTTTGTGATCTTGACATGTTCTTGAGAACTTTTCTACACTTGATCTGATGCAACCTAGAAATGACCCAGCAATTAATTCTGTAGGGTTATCCTTGAGAAGGTGAAAATGAGCCAATGATAAATGTGTTTCCCCTCCATTCTAGACAGCCTACTCTAAGACACATTTTATACAATTCCCCAGAAATTCGCCAAGGATCCAGCATCAGTCATTCATTTTAGGGGTCAACTAAAATGGTGTATCCTTGCATTGACTTTCTTCTTCCCTAGACCCTTTCTCCCCCAAATTTTGTCCAATATTATTTACTTATATGAAAGTCTTTGTCTCATGCTCTGTTTCAGGGAACTAAGGCTAAATAAGACAATATCTTTTTACTGAGATGGTTTAGCTAGAATGGATTAAAGCAAATAGCATAAATTACTGCCAAACTTGAGTATCAGGTTAAGTTCTGACAGTTTATGACTTTGGTTTTACTATGTTCATATGTGGAATAGACTCAATCATATGTGCCTTATAGGTAACACATGTAAGAGAGCTGAAAAGAAGCCAGACAGATAACATATGGTAAGCAGTGTATAAAAAAGACATGGATAACAATAAAAGACACCTATAATTCTGAATTTCTGAGGTATTTATGCTTAAAGAAAAAAATAATTTGCCATTGAAACTACAGATACCTCATTCAGGGTTTTATGCAAACTACTTTATACTCTTAGAAATTAATATCACAACATTGATATCCCCACTTTCAATGGTAGATCCAGCTCCAGACCGTTTGCCTGAGTATCACCAGTGGAGGCTCAGTTGGAAATGCAGAAATCCCCCACCTTCTGCACTGATTTCGCTGGGAGCTGCATACTGGAACTGTTCCTATTCGGCCATCTTGCCAGCCACCAATCATCTATATTATTATTTTTTTGTTGTTGAGACAGGGTCTCACTATGTCGCTCAGGCTGGAATGCAACAGCACAACCTTGGCTCACTGCAGCCTCAGCTTCCCACCCTCAGGAAATCCTCCCATCTCAACCTCTCAAGTAACTGGGAAGATAGGCACATGCCATGGTGCCTAGCTAATTTTTGTATTTTTTGTAGCGACGGAGATTTGCCATGTTGCCCAGGCTGGTCTCAAACTCCTGGGCTCAAGCAATCTACCCATTTCAGCCTCCCAAAGTAGTAGGATTGCAGGTTATAGTCTTACTCTGTGCAAAACTTTTGAGACAGCTTAAAGCAAAAGTAGATTCAATTAATATAAATAGAAGTGGCAAATCAGAAAAATAGAAGTTACCATGTCTGATTTTCACACTTGTCTTTGATCTTCTTAGAAGAAAAAATAAAAAGGAATCCTATCATTTATAGGTTTCATTTGATCATAAAAGAGGGAGAAGTCTAGTGTTAAGAAGTACAATGCTTTTTTAAGAACTTCAAAATACTGTAAAATAAAAATGTCACCGACATTTTACATAGTAATCATTGAATGAAATAATGAATATCTTCTAAAACAGCTTTACAATAATTGAAGTGATACACATTGAATTCCCATCTATTATAATATCCCTTAACTGAGAGAATTAAACACATCTCAATCCAGGTGAAATTGTGATGAATTAAATGAATGCAGCCAAATGTTCCATGCACATATTGTAATTAAACACAAACGTACAAATGAGATATATGTCACAGATTTTTGTTGTTGTTGTTTGAGACGGAGTGTTGCTCTTTTGCCCAGGCCAGACTGCAGTGGCACTCTCTCGGCTCACTGCAAGCTCTGCCTCTCGGGTTCATGCCATTCTCCTGCCTCAGCCTCCCAAGAAGCTGGGACTACAGGCGCCTGCCACCACGCCCGGCTAATTTTTTGTATTTTTAGTAGAGACAGGGTTTCACTGTGTTAGCCAAGATGGTATCGATCTCTTGACCTCATGATCCGTCCGCCTCGGTCACCCAAAGTGCTGGGATTATAGGCGTGAGCCACCGCGCCCGGCCTATGTCACAGATTTTAGCTGCTTTGTTCAAGAGCATGTTGGAAATAATTTAGGTACATACTTTGTATTCTCGTTCTTTATAATATTTTAAATATTGTGAGTCTCTTAGGTAATCGTATTCATTCTCATTCAGATTTGGTCAGGAATAGGGTATCTGGCAATTCCAGGTAATGCCTGGAGTGTTATTTTGTGTTTTTGATAGGGGTATACACATGCTTTGGAAACCAGATGGGCAAATGACAATGTTGGCATTAGAAGCCCACGCAGGACTCTCAACCAAATGAGAAACTACTGCACTTTGTCCAGAACAGTAGCTCCAGAGTGAAACAAAAAAAAAAAAAAAAAAAAAAAAAACACAACTTTTTTTTTTTTCAAGGGACTCCTTTGGATCTACTCAAACAGGAAAACTTGCATTCTCCTCATAATTCTTCTATCATGAAAAAAATAATTTCATCTCAGAAAATGTCAAAGGGGAGCATCCAATTCAGCAAATATATGTCTTACTTTCTACAGCACACTGTACTCAGTGCTTAGAAAGCTCAGGGTTTGGAGGCAACATGCAGACAGCCATAGCAACAGTACAGACTGTAATGTTAGAAAATGCAGAAGGCTGTGATGGCACAAATGAAAGAAGACAAATTTAATGTCTCCATGAATGTCTTAAATATTTATATGCTTTATAAGAGTGTAAGAAATTAACATAAACAAGAAAAACAAGTATAAACAACTAAAATAACATTCTATAATACTGTCTAACAGTCTTTTTCAGGATATAACACACACGGACTTTATAATATAACCATTAGAATCATTTATTCCCTTACTACCAATAAAAGGAAGACAAAGTGAGATCATTTCTTCACCTCCTGCATAACTAATTCACTTCTCTGAGGTATTTGCTCAAAATGTGTTTTCTGAGGAGTCTTTCCTGACTACAACACACCCTTGCACTCCTTGTCCAGCCTCATCCCATTCATCTTTCGTGATTACTTATAGCAATAATCACCCATCAGATATTATATTACACACCTGTTTATTCTCTATTATACCATCTACAAGATAAGCTCAAAAAGCAGAGAGTTTGTTTCCAATGCTCAAAGAGCGTCTGGCATTTATTAGTTGCTCAATAAGAATTTAGTCAATGAATAAATTAATACACTATCTGACCTCCTAATTTTGTCTTAGATTGCTTTTGGAAAATAAAACTAATACTCATTATATAACAAAATTTTATAAGTAAACATATATTCCACTATGTAAAGAAATAATATATAGAAATAATCATAAACTCACCAGAATTTAACATCGTGAATTAAGTCTATATGTTGAAATAAAGTCACAAATTAAGATAGAATAAACACATTTTTACTAGAGTTAACTATACTATTTTTATGAAGGCATGACTTGATAAAAGATATTACAACTTGAAGGACTTGAGTCTTGATAGGACAATGAGAATTTAAGAGATGACCAGATTTGTCAAAGAGTTGCTTAGGCAGATAAATTTAGATAAGAACATCCAACAGATCCTTCAGTCAGTGAGGGCTTAGATGAGGCATAGCTTTGTTAGTTGCTGAGAACTATATCAGGTAAATCAGAAAATCTCCTTGTCCTTAAAGTAGGGCATTATATTAGAGTTAATATAATTTTAATGTTCATTCCTCAAGCATAAACAGTATAAAGTTAAATCTAATATATGAGACAAGCTGTAATTAAAGCCTTTTCAGAGTACCCAGACTGGTAGTCAATTAATATTTGAAAGTTATTATGACAAATGTTGTAAGACATGATGATATCTGAAGTGAAGACAGTAGCGGTAGAAATGGAGCCTAACCAGACATAAGTGAAAGACAATTCTGAGCAATTGGCATAGGTGACCAACTTGTTGCTAATAAGAGAAAAAGCAGCTCTTTTGACTTCAAGAGCTCTTTGACAACTAAATGGGTAGTGTGATGCTACTAATATAAATATGAACTCAAAATAGAATATACAGTGGAAGTAGGTAGTTTCATCTTCCTTTTACTGAGGTTAAGGCACTGTTTTCAATTGGGGATATGTATTGGATTGACTTTAAAAATTCGTGTTCAAATTTAGTACAGAAGGAGTTCATAGAAATATATACTCCCTTGGGATTTTTATTTTTTATGATGAAATACAATCATTCAAAATCATACAAGTGAAGCTGAAATGGAGAGGACAAAAATTGCATTCCAAACGATGGCCCAACTTTTGGTGCCTCATTCCTGGTATCCAACTTTATTTCAATGCTACTAAATGAAACAAATAGACAATACTGATAAAACTTAAGAGGCCAGATGGAATTTCTGTTAGTTACTATATCAAATTCCACTTATAAAAAACATTTTAAAAAATTAGTTCAATTTTTCACACATAAGATATCTGCTACACCTCAATAGTACCTAATTTTCACTACTGATTCCTATCAATGTCATGAAAAAAGTATAGTGAATAATTGAGAATTGGTGAAGATGTACCTCAAGCAGATTTGGTAAACAGATATTGGTTAGAGGTCGAAACAGTAACAGTTGAAGAGGAGACACAAACTCAAATGTAAATATTTTTGTAGCAAATTTATGTAAGTTTTTTTGTGGGAGAGGGGAGCAAGTCTATTTTTCTGTTGAGGTCATTGTGACTGGACTTAGGTAATTGTTTTATTTAAACTTGACATTGATTTACACGAATTCATGTATTTAATTGTATTGCAGATGTTATAACTTCTTTTGTTAGGAACCATGATTGAAAGATATAACAAGGAATTTAAAATAATCCATGTAATTTTAATTCCCTAAAGTTTAAATATTAAAATAAAAATAAAATAAATTTGCTTTAAATTTTATATTTATTTTTGAGATGGAGTTTTGCTCTTGTTGCACAGGCTGGAGTGCAATGGCGCAATCTTGGCTCACTGCAACCTCTGCCTCCCAGGTTTAAGTGATTCTCCTAATTCAGCCTCCCAAGTAGCTGGGATTATACAGGCACCTGCCACCATGCCTGGTTAATACATAAGTTTGCAACATTAGAGATACATGTCATTAATCTACATTGTACATTTTAACCAAACAGAATAGTAAGATGTTCACTGCAATTGATCTCTTGGCAAAAAGAATTGTTTATATTTTTATAGACATCAAATAAATGGCCAACATGATATATTTTGTGTTCAAGTGAGACTGTCTCATTCTCTGCTTATGAATACTGCTGGTGTTCTTCCCATGTTTGCTTCAGCCAGATGCCAACATGAAGCTCTCACACTTTGTAGTTCTCCTAAGCATGTCATTTTTTAGCAAATTTGTTCTTTAAAAAAAAAAAAGTAAGTTACCATTTTAAGGTCTACTTTTTACATGTAAAGGATGGAAAATTCTGATAAATGGAGGTCTTTATTGAGAACGATAAACAATGAACAGGAAAATTCTATCCTTCCACACAACTATATCCATAGGTGTCCCTAAACAAGTTGGCTGTAGGTTGCTTCAAAGTACTGATGATTAAAAGAGAGCTTTCACATCATGTGAAATTGTTTTGATCAACTTTCTTGGTCATAAATATAATTTATATTACACCATAAAATATCTAGATAGTATATCTGTTTAATAGTATAAATCAGCTATGAAGAATGATATAAGATTTTTAGCTGGGCATGGTGATGGGCTTATGTAATCCCAGCTACTCGGGAGGCTGGGGAAGGAGAACCCTCCACTTGAACCCGGGGGCGGAAGTTGCTGTGAGCAAAGATCACACTGCTGCACTCCAGCCTGGGGGACAAAGTGAGACTCCATCTCCAAAACAAAACAAAACAAAACAAACAAACAAAAAAGTAAGATTTTATTAGAGAACACCTCTTTCCTTGGATTGATACAGATTAATTATCTCATACTTTGGTGAATTTTTTCTATAATTTGAAACTATAAAACTAAACCACAAATCTTTCTATGACACCACGACACCTATAAAAATAGTTTTCAAAATTAAGATTTTTTTGAAAAAGTTTGAGAAATATCAGTATTTGAGAGAATACTGAAAGATACTATCTTCTTATTCCTCAATTATGACAAATGTTTTAAAACCTGGAAGATTATAATATAAACACAAATATGAGATTATATTGGAAGAAATTGGCTCTGAAAAAATTTTTTTTGCCTTGATTCTTCCATAGTTTTAGAAATCAAGTTACTAACGGAAAAAAAATCAATATTTTAAGATGATTCTTTTTATTAAATAGCCATGAATAAAAGAAAAAATATATAAATATTGGTTTTCAATAAGGAGTAAAAATATTTAATCTAAAACATATGTGAATAACAAATTCACAGAATTAAACATTAGTAGAAATAGCCAATTATACAAATTCCCTTTAAATTTTAGGGATCTGAGGTCCAGAATGATTTATATTTTTTTTGGAAATGTATCACAAAGTTTATTAGAACAGGATTGGGGATTATATTGTCTCACTCAAATTATGATGAAATATCTACCATTAAATTTATCATATGTAATAATGCAGAAAACTGTAGGGATCGATAATCTTGGAAACTGTAACCTTCTATCATTTTCTTCTGGAAAATAACAGTGGGAACTCATCTTCTATGGCTTCTGCCAGTGAAACATACTTTCAGAATTGTTTTGTGAGGACTGTTGATGGTTACTCCCATTAGCAAAAAAAAAAAAAAATCATTCCTTCAACATTCCCATGAGCTTTTTTGTTGTTATTGTTCTTGCATATTTGAATGCGTTTTGGTTTTGGAGTGTGTCTACATTATCATGGAATTGGGAAATTTACTTGGACAAGATGAAGAATAATGCTAATCAATTTAGTAATTACAGGAGGAAATAAAAACAAGAAGAGATGAGTCAATATATAGTTACAGATTTGTGTTTATAAGAAATAAATCACTAAAAGGTACAAATAAACTTCATTAATATTTTAAATAGAGTCTATCTTCATGTTTGGGATAAGTATGGGTTTTGCAGATCTTTAGGTCAATTTTCTATCTTAAGCGCAAGTTTAACAAATTATACATTCAGAGTAAAAAGACATTCTTCTTCCTCCCCTTCACTGGAATAGCCAGGTTTCAACATTCAGGTGGATCATGGCCAGACGCCATGGCTCACACCTGTAATCCCAGCACTTTGGGAGGCCGAGGCAGGCAGATCACGAGGTCAGGAGATAGCGACCATCCTGGCTAACACAGTGAAACCCTGTCTCTACTAAAAAATACAAAAAATTAGCCGGGAGTGGTGGCGGGAACCTGTAGTCCCAGCTACTCGGGAGGCTGAGGCAGGAGAATGGCATGAACCCAAGAGGCGGAGCTTGCAGTGAGCCGAGATAGTGCCACTGCACTCCAGCCTGGGCGACACAGAGAGACTCTGTCTCAAAAAAGAAAAGAATTCAGGTGGATGACTCTCTGTAGCTGGGCATGCTGCCCTGTGGGGTTTGGAGCCTTCACAAATGCTTTGTGGGAGAAAAGGACATGAAAATAGTTTGCTTTCATTTGCTCATCTCTATACATTTCTCTTAGACTATAATATCTCCTCAAATATTTATCTACTATGTTCTTGACTGATATGTCTACATATTTCTCTATTTCTGAAACCACCTTTGCAGAATTGTAACTGAGAAAATTATGACAGTGAAAGAGATCTGCCCTAACCAACTCCATCTTGCTTTTAGCTTCCAAGCTGTCCTTGCCCAATCAAAGGCCAAACTAACTAACTTTGGGTGAAACTTATAGTTTAACTTTGAAACAAAGACAATGACAGCCGTTTCTCAAAAAACAAAAACAAATGAACAAACAAAAAACTTCTTGCCTGAGGACTAAACTGCCTTCGTAGGGCTAAGAAATTAGACACAATATTAGAAATTATGGTTTAGGAGTCATACAGCTGGAGGCTACATGATTCTGACCCTCCCCAAATTATTCCTGAGGATAAGGTCAATATTGTAAAACCTAAGGTCAGCAATTGAGATTTGTTGCAGGCCCTGCACTTGATGGGTTAGCTGGCACCACCCAGATCAATAAACTGGCTTGCCTTGTGGCCCCCACCCAGGAGTTGACTCGGTGGAAGAGGACAGTTTCAACTTGCTATGATTTCATTTCCAAGCCAACCAACAAGCACTCCTGACTCACTGGCCCCCCCACCCATCAAATAATGCTTAAAAACCCTAATCCTTGAGTTTTCAGGGAGACTGACTGAGTAATAACAAGTCTTGAGTAATAAGTCTCCCATACAGTCTCTAGTCTCTGCGTGGTGTGAATTAACCTCTTTATAGCAATTCCCCTGTCTTGATAAATCAGCTCTGTCTAGGCAATGCTCAAGTTGAACCTGTTGGGTCGTTACATTTCCTCAAATATTTATCTACTGTGTTCTTGACTAAAATGTCTATATATATTTTTTAAAATATATGTGTGTAAAATTACGAAAAACATACTTTAGGAAAGATGATTTTTGAAGAGCAATACTTACCTTTATCATGTTCTTGCCTATGCCCTGCCTTCTGAAGGATGATGTCATAGAAAAGCAGGAGGTAAGACTTCTGCATCTGGATACCTATGTCACCGGAGGAAAAAAAAATGCTCATGTGTGAAGATAATCTTTCATTGGAATTAAATCAATACAAGGATGTTTACATTGCATGATTGTTGTCACCATTGTATAAAATATGGCTTGTTATGCAGCAATTATACCACAGTGCCTGGTACCTTGTCTATTACAAGGCATTCCAGTTTTTACTCTGCTGTCTTTCACTTCATCTCATTCCTATAAGCAGAAGAGTAAAATGAACAATAAGAGTGTGGCAGCTTACAAAAGGCAGCTTCATGTTTTGGGACACTTCCAGGGTAGGAAGAAACTGGCCAGTGTCACATCAGCTTAATCTATGTGTGACAGTATCTCAGTGATCAATCCTATTAGAGTATAAGTACACATATTGTTTCAAATAGAGGTAGGGTATGCATGGCTTGATGTAATACTGTTTAAGGAATAATAAAGTTCCCTGTTAAAATCAGGAACTTAACAGAAAAAGGAGCTTGAATTTGAAAATCAGGAGGAAGCAAGGACATTCTGGCAGACACAAAAGACAGACTACAAAAAATCACCACGGAATTGCTATGAAATAAAAATAGAAAGATTTTATTGTCCTTATTTTACAGAGATTTTTGGGCTATAGTTTGATGAAGCAAATCAATAGAGTTGGTCCCACCATGATGCATGCCATGTGACTTTTGGGGTCACTCAAACTGTTTTACTTTTTCATTGTGGAAGACAAATGTAAGTAGTTTTGTTATAGGAAAAACAGGTTCATTTTCCTGCTGTGCGGCAACAGACTGATTATACTGAGACAGCAGGGTTTGCAGCTGAGAAAGAGTTTAATGATCACAACACTGTGAGTGAGGAGATGAAAAGAGACTCTCGCTGCAGTCTTTAAAGGGATTAGAGAGGGCAAAAAGCTGGAAGATTGAGACAGTTGATTGGTCAGGGTCAAGGGGATAAAATCATCAGGAGTGTGGAAACTATTTTTTGGCGAGTCAGCCTCTTGCGGAGTGTTCAGATCTGCTGATGTCAGTGGGGTCTGTCAGGCCAGCTGACCTCAGTGGGGTTCCACAGACCCGCTGAGTCAGTAATTTTATCAGTATGCAAGACCTAAAGAAATAGCTCAAAGGGAAAACAATGTTTTATCAGGTTGGTGCAAAAGTAGTTGTGGTTTTTGCTAAGGGTGATTGGAAAAACCACAGTTTTGCACCAACCTAATGTTTACACTATCTGTCAAAGAATTAAGGGGAACTATGATCTTGTAACAGGGTCTACATGATTCTAAGACAATAGATACCAAACAGCTGAGAGAGTAAGCTGATTTAATCATTAATACTGAATGTACTGTAGCTTTATTTTTTCTCTCCCTGTCTCTTCCCTGATTAATTCTATAAAATTTGTAGGAGTGGTTTCAGTTTTCTTCTTGTAAATACAAGAAGTTGGGTTTGGAATATTGGGAATATGCCTGATATGGCCAGGATAACATGTCGAATTTTACACAATATATACCAACAGGAAATCAGTTTATGTGCTAGATGGAAAAATAAGATACAGTCTGAATAATAGCTATCAAAATACTATTATTTAAGAATATTAACACAATTTCTGATAATTATTCTCAAATACATTATTTTCTTTTCTTGTGAAAGCATATTTTTGTGGTGATTGTTATTCTGGCCAACTTGGTAAAATATTTTATTTCTAATAGTTTGCATATTGGTTTTTAACAGTTGTTCCAATATTTTTAGGTACATACATAAAGATTTATGTCTTCACTTTTCAATCTTTGGACATTTTTTATCTTGTTTACCTTAGTTTGATGAGTACTTAGAGAAAGTATTTCTTAAACATGATTATTCTATTTATATTTTGAATAAAAATGCATATATTTCCATCTTTATACTATTATCTCTAGAGTATGCATAATAGATATTTCTTTGTGACTCATTTGGTCAGTTTTAAAACTTATTTGGTTGCTTTAAAATCTCTTATTTTCACCGAATTATATTACAAAAAAAACTATGATATGGTTGACTTTAATTATGTAATAAAATTGGAATTTCAAATGCACAATTGTATCTCACTGAATGACAAATATACAGGGGTATGTTTTAAACATTCTAAAACACATTCTTACTATCCTTATAATTGGGATTTTCTTCTTAATTGGAAGATACTAATTTACACCACCGTCTCGTAAGTTAAAGGTTGTGTTTTTTATATTTTTATGTAATTGTCTTTATTGACAAATAATTATAAATAAATAACATTTATGGAGTACATTTTGATGTATTAATTTATGTGTACATTGTAGAAAGACTCAATCAAGCCATCAACATGTCTACCACCTCAACTTATCACTTTTTTGTGGTAAGAATGAAAACAATTCATTGTTTTAGCAATTTTGAAATACACATTATTGTTAACTGTGATGACGATGCAGTCAATGGATTGCTAAAAATTGTTCCTGCAGTCTAACCGAAACTATATTATTTGATCAACATTTCCCCTTGCTCCATCCCTCTCTCCCTTCTCCACCAGCCTCTGGTAACCACCATTCCATTCTCTGCTCCTATGAGGTTGACTATTTTATATTCCACATATAAGTGAAATAGTGTGGTATTTGTTTTTCTGTGCCTGGCATATTTCACTTGTCATAACGTCCCCCAGTTCCATGTTGTCTTGAATGACAGAATTTCCTTCTTTTAAGGCTGTATAGTATTCCATTGTGTATAGCTAATATTCTTTATCAATTTTTTCATTGAGAGACACTTAGGTTGGTTCCATATCTTGGTTACTGTGAATAATGCTGAAGTGAACATAAGACTTTAATGTACTGATTTCAATTTCCTTTGGCTACATATCCAGAAGTAATATTGCTGAATCATATAGTAATTACATATTTAGTTTTGAGGAAACTCCACACTCTTTTCCAAAATGGCTGTACTAATCTAAATTCCCGTCAACAATGTATGAAGGTTCTGTTTTCTCCATACCCTTACCAACACTGGTTATCTTTCATCTTTTTGATAACAGCCATTCTAACAGGTAGGAGGTGGTATTTCACTGTGGCTTTAATTTGCATTTTCTCAATGATGAAGCCCAACTTTAACAATATACTTTTTGAAAAAATAATTTTAAAGTGAAAGTGTAAATGATTTTAAGTAAACATTATTCTTTTTCAATTAGTAAGTATATTAACCATGAAAAATGTTTATTATTATGTATAATTAGAATAATACTGTTTTGTTTCTAATACATTTGTGTGAATTAGACCTTTTAAGAAATTTTCACTTCCCTAAAAGAATTACATTGCTAACACAACAAAAACTTATGTAAAACCTCTGAATAAACTCACATGCTTGCCAGTGATTCAATATAAAAACTATATTAATGCCATATATAGTCAGATAGCCAAAAACAAAAGCTTTCATGTCCTTTAAATCTATTTTGGTTGTATAAATTCAAGTGCAATCATGGTTGTTGTTTGATTCCCCTCCAGTTTCAAAACAACTCACACTATCCACTGTTTTCCTTATGTAAAAGAGAAATGAGGATTCCAGAAGTATGGCAATGAAAATCTCATTCACATGTTCCATATGAAAAGGCAAATAATTTCCAGAAGTTATGACAACCATGTTTTCATTTTAATATCAAAATGATCTAAAAATGCTTCTTTCAATTGTGAAAGTTTATATTAAATCCATGTATTACTACTAGATATAAAGTTCTAGATCATTTGATATCTCACTGTTAAAAGAATAACCATGTAGTAATTCTTTGACATAATACAAATGTGCAAATATATATTTTCACAAGAGGCATGTAAGATGACATATGCCATGTCATATAACCCATGTCATCTTATATGCCATTTATGCAAATATATAAATGTCACACAGCAACAAATGCAATATTTTCTTTATGGTTCTCTTTTGGGGACAGTGTCTCACTCTGTCACCCAGGATAGAGTACAGTGGTGCAATCATAGCTCACTGCAGCTTTGAACTCCTGGTCTCAAACTATCCTGCCTCAGCCTCCTGAGTAGTTGGAACTACAGGCAGGTGCACACCACCACACCCAGCTAATTTTTAAAAACATTTTTTGTAGAGAGGAAGTCTTGCTATGTAGCTCAGGCTGGTCTCGAATCCCTGGCCTCGAGAAATCCTCCTGCTTTGGCCCCCCTACATGGTAGGATTACAGACATGAGCTGCTGCACCCAGCCCTCTCTGGTTCTTGAAAATAAACATCTGTGTGTTAATGTAGGAATTTTCTTTATTTCAATATATTTGGGTTTTTCTCCTGTAGTTATGAATTGTCAGCATGAAACAACTGATTTTCAGTCATGTGAACAAAGATCTTACGAATGATCAAGTGGAATCTGTGTAAAATGCACGCACACACAAATATACTCTTCATGAACATAAGCACCAATACAGAGTTAATTGATAATATTTGGAATACACATATGTGTGATTCGCTTTGGCTTTTATTTTTGCATATACACTTTCATGTAGGTATAAATATGTATGTGTGACAAGTAAATATACTCCTTGGGTTAATAATAGAGTTATATCTCAACAAAACCATCCTAAATTAAAAATATCTTAAATCAAAATAGCATTAATATACCTAGTCTATTGTACATTATAGCTCAGCTTAACTCAGAACACCTGTGTTACTACAGTTGGGCAAAATCACCTAAAACAAGGCCTATTTTATATCAAAGTGTTGAATATCCCATGTAATTAATTGAACACTACACTGAAGTTAACAACAGAATGGTTATATAGGTTCTCGAAGTATGGTTTCTACTGAATGTACATTGCTTTTACATCATTGTAAAATTAAAAAGTCTTTAAGTCTAATCATGGCAAACTGGGGACCTTTTTAAAATAAACGGATTATCTTCAATTGCATACGCTTTCTCACTTCTCCACAAACAGCAAACATATCTTATCACTACTCCAGGCTGACTTTGCTTCTCATTTCTCTGAGAAAAGGAAGCAAGCTGTCACCACATTGTGACTTTTCTTCAGTTACTAAGAAATGCCTGTCCTGGTTTCTTCGAAATGCCAAAATGTCCCCATGTGGACTGGATCAATATCATTTTTCCTAATTCATTTTTATCTTCCATTTCCCACTTTCTTCTATTTTCTCAAATGGATTACACATATGCTAGTGTTCCTATTAAACACAAAACCATCAGCCAGGTGATAAAGGTTTGCTATCAGGTGATCAGCATTCACATCAACATTGATAGGTGAGATGGATAGTATGCATTCTTGATCTGATAGGATGACAATATTGCTTTATATCTGTGGTCCTCCTCTGAAAACTCATAACTTAAAACTGATCATGAGGAAAGACAACAGACAAATACCAGTTGAGGTACATTCTACAAAACACTTAATCATGACTTGAAACTACCCAGGTTACCAAAAACAAGGCACTTTAAAAAGCTCAACCAAGAGGACCCCAAGGAGATGTAAAAACTAAATGTAATATAATCTGCTGCAACAGAAAAATGTCCTTAGGTCAAAATCTAACAACATCTGAATAAAGTATAGATTTTAGTTAATAATTTATTAATATCTGTTCATTAATGGTGACAAACATACCATAGTGATGTAAGATATTAACTTGGGAAACTGGATGTGGAGTATATGGTAATTGCTCTACTGTCTTTCCAATTTTTATGTAAATCAAAAATTGTTCTAAAATTTTGAAATATCAACGATAAATTCAATGTTACAAAATAAAAAACAAAACAAATTACATCTCTTGCTATGGAGAAGACCACTGTGAACTACACCAAATCTCTTAATCCACTCCATCCTCTTCCCAGGGACACAGACTGCATTTCCCAGTGTCTGTAGTTGTATAAGGGACCACGTGCTTAGTTGTCACCAATGTGAACAGAAATGTGTCCATTTTTTTCATAAAAGTTTAAAGGCCGGGTGCAGTGGCTCACACCTGTAATCCCAGCACTTCAGGAGGCTGAGGTAGGAGGACCACTTGAGCCCAGGAGTTTGAGACCAACCTGGGCAAAATAGCAAGATCCCCATCTCTACAAAAAATAAAATATAAATTAGCTGGGCATGGTGGCACATGCCCATAATCCAAGCTACTTGGGAGGCTGAGGCAGGAGGATCAATTGAGCCTGGGAGGTCGAGGCCGAGGCTGCAGTAAGCCATGATTATGCCATTGCACTCCAGCCTGTGCAACAAAGTGAGACATGGTCTCCCGGGGAAAAAAAAAATTAAGAAGCAGGATGCCTCCTGCATACTATCTTTCCCCATCTGTCATCTGGGATCAGAGTTTCCAAATGAGGACACAGCCACTCAGTGAAAGTGAGTAGATCTCTATGTGACTATGAGGAGGGCCACAACCAGGTATTATCCTTTGGGTTTTAGAAAAATGAGAAATAAACCTGTACTAAGATATGTATATATTAGGGTTACAACAGCAGGGATACCTACGTGCAATAAGGCTGGATCCTACGTTCTACTTCAGATGCTGATTCATTTATGTTCATTCAGTTCATATTCCTGTTTCTATTCTATTTTTTCTAATTCTCTCTTGACCTTAGGCCATGTTATCTTTTGGCCTCACCTCTAACACAATACTTCTTTATAAAACACATCAATGGAGTCCATTTTTAACCATACTAACTTCATATTAAACTAATAATTTCTCAGTCCTCACCTTACAGCCTGGGTGCCAGCATTTGGTATGATTCACTACTCCTTTTTCCTCTAAATTCTTTCTTTACTTAATTCTTATTCTCCACTTACCTCACTTATTCCTCCTGCCTGCTATTTTTGTTTCTCCTCAGCTCTCCTAAATTCAGTTTCTCTTTCTACATTCACTCCCTTAATTTACCTCCTCCAGGTTCATGTCATTAAATACGATTGCTTTGTGAATTGATCTTAAATTCAGTTTAAGACCATTTCACCCTTGAAATTCAGATTTTTATATCCACCTTGTTAGTAAAACATTCCACCTGTGTGTTTAACTTAACAGTAAGATGTCTAAACAGAAACTTCTGACTTCTGACCCACATTGGCTTCCTTAAAGGTTTTGTTCAAAAGCTGTTATTCCAATTGTTTAGACTTAAAAAAAATTGGAATTACCCTTAATTATTTTATTTCTCTGACAACCCACATGTAGTACTCCATCAGAAAATCCTGCTTTTTATTTAAAATATATTAAGGTTTTGACGTCTGCCAAGGTCATCACCAGGACCACGACCAGAATTCAAGGCAAAATGTTTCACCTGAGCCACCATGTGACTAGTATCCCTAATTTTGCTTTTTTTTTTAAACGATTTCACTCTTCACACAGAATTAACCTTCCAATATGTCATTAAGATCATGCCACATCTCTAATCAAATCCGTCAGTGGTCAACTTCTTATCTCACTCAAAGTAAAAGATCTCACAGTGGGCTACCTGGCCCTCCAGAAGCTCCTTTCACCCCATTGTCAAACTCTTCTTGTCTCTCAGTTATTTCTTTAAATACTTCTCCAACTACTTTTCCTATTATTTACTGTGTACCTTTCTTGCACTTATCAGAGCAAATTTCACCTTCAGGCCTTCTCCTAGTTTTCTTCTGCTTATAAAGCTCCGCCCCCATATACTTATTTGGCTCACTCCCTTGCCTTCATGTCTTTATGCAACTGTTGCTTTTTCAGTGAGTCCCCACCATATTTAGAAATTTCGTTTCCCAACACTCTCCTAGCCCCCTTCCTTGCTTCTTTTCTGAACCCATGTTAACTTCCATGATGCTATAATCATTAGATTTATTTTGTCTGTTACAGTTTGCTTACTGTTACATCCCCAGAACTAGAACATATGAGCATAAAACATAAAGAGCATAAAATTTGTTATATGGATTATATTTGAATACAATATAGACCCTTTTCAAGTTAAAAGAAAAAACAACATGTTGGAAGCTCATTAGAATAATTTTCTACAAGCTGATTAGCTCCTGCTGTCACTTCTCCTTAGGTGTCTTGAAGATTTTAGAGTAAATGTTCTTACTTTCTACAGGTGATCTTAAGTATCTGTTCAGGTGGAATGTTTAATGAACAACAGACTGGGATATTAATAGTCAAAGACACGATCTATCAGGCCTAAAATGTTCCCTGATGGTAAATGGGCTCCAGCAGATATCAATTTAATTTTGTCAGAAAGTTACACTTATTTTTCTAACGTTGTGACTGATTTCTATATCCATTTCTATTTTTTTATAATCTTTTTAATCTATCTGAAATCATACGAAGACATCATTTTAAAGCATACCTTATTTTAGGCAACATGATGTAATTGAAACGAAGTAAAACTATATATGTATAATATATATTTGTTATATATGTGACAGTATTTTCATAAATGTAGAATTACACATACACACATATAATGCATATATACATATATAAATATACACACACATATAACATCCTGAACATAAAATGAGTTATACAGAAATATATAAATGAGTTATATATAAAGCAGTGAGTTACATATAGTGAAATATATATCTATATAAAGTGGTTCATATAAATTACAAAGTAACAACACTTTAATCAACTTTGATATCTAGAAACTCTCAACTTGGTAAATAATTTGCCAAAGGTGTTCCCGATAGTAGGAACAGCATCTAAAAAGGTCGAAGACAAATTATGTGAGATGAAGGACTTTCTCTTCTGGAATATATGATTTGATTACAAAAGACCAACATATTTGTCTAAAAACAACAAGAAAAGCTGTTTGACTACAAAGACGGTGAGGATTCGAGGGGCTCAGTGAAGACTTTGAGGTGAGCTTTATCTTGTATTCTGCTTTCTTCCTGAAGTCATCTGTCTACTAGTAAGCCACACAGTGCAATAACTTAATGTGATTAGAGGGGTGTGTAAAAAGTACTAGGTAAGGTGAGCTTTCAACAGTCTCATGGGCTCAGAGGATACAAGTATTGGAATAAATGGTCAGAAAGGCATTTAGAACTTCATATGCTAAAATTCTGAGGAAAAGGGACATATAAAGGTCAACCCAATATTCGATATTCCTTCTTGCCTTGAGGCATATACTGATTTCAAATCAACACTAGGTTAGAGGTAAAAGGTTTTTTAGAGAGTGTTGTCTAAGAGGCTGAGAAGAGAAATGCAAAGTTTGTTAGGATCAAAGTGAAAAGAAAAGAATAATTGCAATTCAAGGAGCATTAAGGATGAGAAGCACTGGAAAATACCTAGGATCTGAGTTGGATCCACTGAATTGCTATACCCTAGGAATAAGGGTAAATTGGAAATAAATGAACTAGAATTTAATACAGCAACTAATTTTAAAAACTGAAAAGATAAGCTTAACAAATTTAGATGCATAGAGTTGAAAGCTGTACTGGAAGATAAATTAGTAGAAATTATACAGATGGAAGCACAACAGGGAAAAGATATTTTCAATAAATGTAAAAAGTTCAGCATTTACACACAAGAACATATGGAAACAACAAAAATAACCCTGGGGCAGACCAGAGTGGCTACTTTTGGAAACAAAAGATGGAAAGGGAAATTGAGATTAAACAAAAAATATAATAAGAGGATTAAATTTCAACCCTCAAATGCATAAAATTTGCTGAAACTCAAAATCAAAATACTTCTAAGATAATAATTAATAAATTCTACTGAACGCAGTGGAGAAAACAATGAATTGTATCTGGAAATGTAAGTAAAATCTTACCAGTTGAGCGTTCCTAAAGAAAGGTCATATACTAGTTAAATTCCACCATCTTGTCTCTTAGAGTGCTGAGATCTTATCTGGAAGCTGCTGATCACCAGCTTCCCGTGTTTTCTAAAGCTGCTAATCACCAGCTTCAGGTGTTTTCTATCTGTTGGGAGACTGCCTTTCACCGGTACCAGCTGGAATCAATTATTATGTTAGAGAGGCAGTTTAACAGCTGCCTGACCATCACCTGATGCTCTCTTGACATTCCTGGTATGTGTGGGTGGGCTTCTCCTGCCCTGCTCATGTCTGCCTACCTACTCTAACAGAAAGAATGGTTTTACAATCAACTGTATATGAGGCTATACCATCAATATTGAAATATGCTACATAAATAATATATAAATGTCCAGCTTTGAGGGAATTATTTCGTCTTGCAAGTCTAGACTGATTCATTGTTTTTCAATGAGCAGGCACAGGACTTCATAGAAAAGGAAGTTCTGGAACTCTTGTTATCCATAGCCTTTTCAGTTCATCAAAATTGAGTCAATCATTATTCTAGTTTTTTATGGCTTTAATCTTGCTGCTTATTCTCACTTTTTCTTCAAAGGAGCCATACGATCTTCTTTGTTATAACTCTGACTCTCCTAACTCCTGATGCAATACCTAAGGCCTCTTCTGTTTCCTGGATTAACTGGAATGTCAATTTTAATATTATCCTCAGTTCAGACCTGCTAATTTGAAGTCAGATGGCAAAATGTTTTATATACAAATTTTTTAGTGTATATGTTATTGAAGCTAAGGTTGGTTAAAAATGTATTTTTTGGCATATAATTAAAATGTTTAAAAATAATAATGCATGAAAAGTTACCTGTTTTTTAAAGGATTTCTGAGAAATATACATATATTTATACTTACTATGTTTTTATAACCATACGTAGTATTTTAACAAAACAAATATAATAAAAGTTCGATAACATTATTAGCATTACTACTATAAAGATATAGTTATAAAAATAATTAAAATATTCTAACATTGTAACTGTTTTAATATTTTCAGTGTATGTTAGCATATAGTTTAATGTGATACATACTTTACACTTTGATACATACAGAAGCATTCTATAGCACAGAGTAAAACCTTTACTTTTTTTTACACATCCACAACAGTTCTTGAGTCATCTAAGTAGAATAAAAAGCCACCTGCCAACATTCTTTGTGTATAAACACGCTTTAACTTTGTAACTCATCTGTCTGCCTACAGTCACGTCTACATCTAAGCAGCCATGCAGTGGAGAACTTGAGAGTGAAAGGCCATTCGACTTCAAACCCCAGTGGAACATGACTCAGCACAAAATGTAATATAGGCCACAAAAAATAATTGAGTTGACTGTGACATACGCTTTTCTTTTTGCAAGGAACCACATTAGACTGCCTGCTCATACTACTTTTCTATTTTATTTTCACAGTTTTGGTTTTAGTACCAATCTGCATATAATCATGACATAATTGTGATGCTTAATTTTTTTCTTCCAACATAACTCTCCACCCTATCCTGCATCTTTCCTCACTTTGCATATAATTATGTTTCTTCCTGACTAATTTACAGATATGTTGAATTCTAATTCTATTCAGGAGTAACTATGCATGGCATGATATATTATTTTTCAAGTCTGCTCACTCTGTAAACTTATTATACAAAAAGAGTAAAATGATGACTACCTTTTAGAAATATTTCATATTGCCATGGATGAATTTACCAAGACTATGAACATTATCCACTCCTCTTATTCATTCTTAATAAGATTATACTCCCTTATTAGCTAAGCAAAATTCATTTCCTATAGCTAATATACATCAGTTGATCACTTGCTATTTCAACCTTAGATGATCATTTCCTATAGCTGATATTCATTGGTTGACCACTCGCTGCATCATTTCCTTGAACTATTAACTATTATCAGAATTAATTTACAAATAATCATATAGTTGAATAATACGTATTAGACTTTCCTTTTCTGTTTGTAAATAACAGAGATAAGATATTGTGTTGGGAAAGAGCTAGAATAAATGTGAAAATAACTGATTAAACTACTTGCTTTTATAAAACTGCTTGACCATAAGTGACTGAGTAGATTTAGCTGGTAAATTGAGAATTATATTCACATTACATATGGGTTATCCATGAGTTAGATTGTTCCAATGTAGTTAAATGGAAAGAGGTAGATACTCTGGCAGAGTTCTCAGATATTTAAATTTTATTTTCTGTCAGATGGAATCAATGCTGACAAATTCAAAGGAATTCTGTTAGAGCAGGGTAAGATATCATCTATAAAATGCATAGCACATTGTGTGGCACATGGTAGAATATACACATATTAACTTTCTCATAATTGTAGAATATTAAAGAGTTTTGTTATTGTTACTCTTGTGCTTTTTGTGTTCATTTTTATTATTTAATCAACCTCTTTGAAGTAATAATTCATTTTTGTAATATTATTTTTCCATAAGTTCCAAGAAAGAAACGGGAGTCCACAGGGGTATTTTGACAAGGAGATTCACTGGGGGCAGGTACTACAGGGAGAATGGGTTGAAATGAATGAGATCAATGTCACAGATGTCTAAAGGAAGGAGGTTGCAAAGTTGTTCAATATGGAATATTTTTTCAACATAAATGCTGGGTATTGTGTAATATGATATTTCCTTGTAACCTCATAAAACATTAGTGATAAGAAAGAAATTAGTAAATGCATACAGAAATGGGATTGCTTATGTATACCAATTAAAGACTAAATAGCAGGCATTTCAGTGTAAACAATACTGGTGAGGAAAATCTGACAGCTAAGAATTTTTTGTTGTCGTTAGTAGCTCATTATGCTAAAATAAATCTCTTTAATTGGATGACTTTTTATTCTGGATAGCTTAAGTTTTATTTTATTGGAAAATGTATAACTGATACAGCATAATGGTTAAGTACATGGGTACTAAAGAGAGATTGCAGTGACGGGGGAAGGGAGAGTCTATTCCTGGCTCTGCCACTCATTAACTGTCATCCCTCGGCCGTGCTACTTATTATCTTTGCCTCAGAACTCTTCTGAAAAACCAGGATAATGATACTACCTGTCTCGTAGGATTGTTTTAAAGATGAAATGTGTAAATATTCATAAAGCCCTCACGATGATGACTGGGGCATATTAGGCGCTGAAAGCTCCTATTTATTGGGAAAACCAATATTAACAACATTCATATCTGCACTAAATCCTCATTGAAATATGGGCTAACTAAATGCCTACAAAAAAGACTGCTGAGTAGAAATGTGGTCATAAAGTTAATTATCAATGAGTAAACAATTTATAATGATGAAGATAATAAATGTAATGTCATCACACTGAAGAAAAAAACAGTAGTCTTTACTTAGTAACTAGTACAATTATGAGTTTCTAACCTCACCGGATTTTTTCAGACTTTTTATCAACTTTTCGATGGTAACTTGAATGAGCATGTAAAAGTATGCTACAGAATAATGGAGAGGATAGAAATTAAATGGCAGTCTTACTCTTAGAGTTCAGAAACACACTTTGAGACATGAATGTGAGTGCAGATGGTTTATGTGGTAATCATGAAGAAAAGGAGAAATGAGAGAGATAAGGGGAGATAATCAATACAGTGTGCCTCCATGAGAAATTTACTGCTGTCATAAACCTGGGCCCAGTCCCACTGGGGACCTTTAGAAATGTATTTAGAAGCCAACTTAGTGCTTGTCCACCTAAGAGTTGAAAGATCTGAGGTATCTGTCTACCAACTCCACCCCATCACTCTCCCCACATGGTAATTTTCTAGCTCCTGCGGCTTGTCCTGTGTTTGACCAGACCTGCCCCTGCAGCCAGAGGCTGTACTCAGCAGAATCTGCCACTTGTTTTGTAAGAAAGAGCTTCTACTCCAGGCAAGATCCTTGGGTCAGGCAAGATGGATGCCTGAATTGGCCTCATACTTTGGACAGCAGTGCATATCACAAACTCCTTAACACAAAGAATTAATTTTTCCTTTGGGGGCTCATATGAAAAGTTTTTTGAACTTTGGTAACCTTTAAGCATGAGAGGTTTGGTATGGAATTCTGTGTGAGTGGAACTGAGCCCTCCCTGTCAGGGATGTGAGATTGACAGCACAGAAGTGAATGAGCAGGAAAAAAAATCACAGCCACTCTGTGAAGCCAGAGGATGAATATGTGTGGCTTCTTTTGCTGAACAGTGCAAATAAAAATAATTCATGGGAATAACAGGAAAGATGTTACCCAGTTCCAGACAACGCCTATGAGAAGAGGAATGGAATTTGTAGGAAAGAGAAATATGTTACTGGACTTGGAAACTTGAAAATAAAAAGGAACAAGCTACTATTTGGACAAGCTATGTGTTGGGAAGATTTCAGGTTTGTCTGTGATTGTGGTAAGGCATTACAGCTGAGAGGTTTTAAAGTATCATGTTGGAATTAATTTAACATCTCCAGGCCAAAAGAAATGGAGCTTTTTTTAAGGAAAAATAATAATAATATAAGAGAGAAAGCAGAAAATACAGAATTTAGTTTTTGAGGTTATGGGTCATGTGGCCCAAAGAACTACATGTTTGGAAGTCAAAGTGATATTAAGAATAGTTCCAGTAATACACATAACTTGGAAAAATTAAATCTATGAAGAGTTGAAAGAATTCAAGATTAATTTCTGAGATTTTAATGGCACTGTATATTAGGCAGTTGGGATTGGGCAGGAAAGTGTGGATGTTTGCCAAAACAGAATGTAAATTTGTAGCTAGAGGTGGGGTGCAGTGAAAATTACTGAAGGAGCTGAAGTTGGAAGGGCTAAGACGGTGGGAACAGGGCTTGGAGCCAGGGGGAAAGCAAGACACAAGCCAGAGCTGAAAGAAGAGTGGGAATGGAGCCAAGGCTATTATTAAGACAGTAGAATAGAAGTTTCAGAGAGATGGGAAGGAAAGAGAGATGAGACTCAAATACAGCATTAGGGACTACACCATGGAAAGGGGTGCGAAAACAAGCCACAGTTATACAAACCATATGAGGTTCATTTTTCTAATAAGTAGACCTAAAGATACATGTAACAAAAATTAAAACAAAAAGGCCTAGGACAGACTTTCCTTCAGCATATAAACTGAGCATTCAATGGCCAACTGTACAGGAAAGGCATACAGTTCATTCATCTATCATAGCTTTGTTTGCCATGATTTCATGTCTGTTTTTTCATTGTTTTATCTTTTTTGGATAATAAACACTTTTTTTTATTTGAGATGGAGTCTCGCTCTGTTGCCCAGGCTGGAATGCAGTGGTGCAATATCCACTCACTGCAAGCTCCACCTCCTGGGTTCACACCATTCTCCTGCCTCAGCCTCCTGAGTAGCTGGGACTACAGGTGCCCGCCACAATGCCTGGCTAATTGTTTGTATTTTTAGTAGAGACAGGGTTTCACCATGTTAGCCAGGATGGTCTCAATCTCCTGACCTCATGATCCACCTGCCTCAGCCTCCCAAAGTGCTGGGATTACAGATGTGAGCCACCATGCCCGGCCAAATAGTAAACATTTTTAACAACTTCTATCACATGTTCAATTTTTATACTATTGCATTTGCATAAAAAAGAAGAAATTTAAAAATGCACTAGATAAGAATGTAATGGAAAATCAGTGTTAGGGAAAAGAGAGCAAGTTTTTTATGCTACCATCCATTTTTCCTGTTAAATTAATTAAAAGGAGGCTGCCAGCCTAAAGCTGTCTCTGTACTTTGAATTACTAAATAACAAACTGAAAACTATTTTAGTGTGTAAACAAACTAAACCCTAATTTAAGAGTATATTTTGTAATAAACTGCTGAATTTTAGCCAATCACAGGCAGTCAGTTAATCAGACCATGACCAAATAAGACAAATGCCTCATCACACCATGCCCAAGTAAGGGAGATGTATAGATATAGCCAGTCAGGTGGTTTCTGTACTTTGCTTCCACGCTCACCCTATAAAAGCTTGCTGCTCATGCTGCTGGGCAGTGTTCTCTGAACCTCTTCTGGTTCTGGCTGTTGTCTGATTCATGAATTGTTCAATGCTCAAATAAAATCTGTTAAATGTAATTTGTCTAAAATTTATCTTTTAACATTTCTCACATTGGAATTCCTTGCCAAGGAAGTTAGACACACCTAGATGAAAGTGCAAAGGGGAGACCAAGTACCAATTTAAATATAGCTGAGCAAGCACTCAATACTCCCTGTTTTGGAGAAAATTCAGTTTGAAAAGCGAGCTATACTCCTGTTTTGGAGAAAATTCAGTTTGAAAAGCTAGCTGAGTTGAAGACACTTGCATGAGTTTTTCTTTTTCTGAATCTAAGTTTCGAATTTTATGAAAAAAATCCATAAAACGTTTCTTGGAAATCCGGAGTGAGATTTGGAGAATCTGTTGACCACATCCATTTCTGAAGCAAAGGAAGAGAGAGAGAGATCTAGGTAGCTGATTTTTAAAAAGAATAACCATGTGAACCAATTTTATCTGTTTAGATAGTGACTTGGTACTTAAACAATCAATTTTAAATGCATCTTTTCTTAGGGGAGGTGGCAAGCCTCTTAAGGCAGCAAGCAAAGCAGGGCCAGATGAAGGAAACAAAATAGGAGCTTAAAGTCCAGCAATACAATATTCATTCATGTATGGATTTATGCATTTAATAAATATTTATGAAGTGTCCATATGTGCCAAACATTTTCTTTTAGTTGCTGGGGACCAGATTCATTAGAAGCCAAGACAAGTCTCTATATAGGGAGAGTTTTCAACTCTAGTGGAAACCAACAAGCAAAAAAAGAAAATATCAGATATTGGAATATGCTATGTAGAAAGTGACTGACTTTCATGGAAGAGTTATAAGAAGACTTCCTTAGGTAGAACAGACACATAGCCTACTCCGAGGGTGTGGAAGTTTAGCTGATTCCTCAATGCTAAGCCAGCTAAAACATATACGAAGAAAGAATAGCAGGCAAAACAGTCAGCAAATTTAAATATATTATGATGAAGGAAAAGTTTTATTTGTTTTAGAAAGAGGAAGACAGGCAGAGCAAGAGGAATTCAGTAGCTTGAGGGGAAAGTAATGAGACATGGTTTCGTAAGATTTGGCAAGAGCCTCAGAGGGCCCAGAAGAAAAGAGTGCCAACTGTCTGCTTCATTCTAAGTTCATTGGGAAGCCTTTTTGAGTTTTAACCAGGTAAACAACACGGACTTCTATTTATAATCATTGGAATATGTGGACACCATGTACAAATAGATTCATCAAGCTGAGAAATTGATTTTTTATTAAAAAATACACAATTCATTTCAGAGCATGTCTTAACTCATTTATAATAGTATTAACAAAGATGTAAGTTAATGTTCATAACAATTTTAGGAAATGAGGAAAAAAAGAGTAACCATTTCAAAATGGTGTTTTGCTAGTCACTGCTTGTTTGCTTGGAAACCTCACTTTCCCCCAACTCTGCTCTGAGTTTCAAGGGATGACCCTTGTAAACTGTATTTCCTGGTTCCACTGGGAACTATCTTTCAGTTAAATTTCATCACTGGGATGCTCTGGAAGGAGACTGGAGGACAAAAGGTGAAGGAAGCCAAGGCACTATCTCCCTCTTCACTTCAGGTGACACCTCTGGCAGTGACCACATGCCCTCTCTGAGAAGCAACTGCTAGCTTTAGAATCCACCAGGCAGTTCAAGTTGCTGAGTTCTGGTAACATCCACTCCTGTTTTTGAACGTTGAGCCCAGTGGGTGAAGTACCTTAATCTGTTGCTAATTTGTGTTTCACCTTCTTGGCCATTGCATCTTTTTGCAACTGTCATGATTAGATTCTTCTATTGAATTCTCTCTATTTAATTATCTGAGTTGGATTATGTTTCTTTGGTTGGACCATGAGTGACATAAATTCCTACCCCTTCTTTGGCTTATTTCAATATAATATACTTCTAAGCTGATAATTAGGATAATGCTTTACATTTATAGAGCATTTTCACTATTATCTTACACAAGGAATTTGTATTTTATTTAATCTATTTTTATTTATAATGTTCCCAGTAGGAAGTACTTCCAGAAATAAAGATTCTAGACATTCAGTGTATTAGAGAACTGAACTTTCAGGTATAGGACTTATTTGGTCTGGCTGATTTGGGTCAATAATTTTGTGATGGAGATGAAAATGGATAGTAAGTCAACTTCTGTACTATAATTATCAAGGTGCAGAAATACCTACTTTTCAGATAAAGCTCCTGATGTTCTGGCATAATTGTGTTATAACAAATGACTTCTTTAATATACAACCAAATTTGGAAAATCTAATACTTTAAGACACACTTAGTTATTCATAACACATTCCTTATAGATTTTATCACATGCTCTTCTAATATTTAAACCAGGGTTGTTTAATGTTTTGAATGGTTTTATAATAATAAAGATTTTGAGTGGGCTGGTTGTGGAATGAAAGTAAAAGTTATGGAGAGGCTAGCAGAAAGCACTAAAATACAGAGAAACTAAGTGACACAGGTAGGAGAGTACATATCAGAAGAGAAAGGGAGATGGGAGGACACATTCAAGTAACATCTGTCATCATTAACTACTTACCTGCCTCTCCTCTCAGGCCTCGACTGCAAGTGTCATAAATCATTTAGCTTTTTATCACCAACTCCTAGAATAGGGACAGGCTTATGGTGATCATCAATTATCTTTGTTGACTGAATAAGGTGAGAAAGCAGAAAATGTATTTTCCTTCTTTCCTTCCTTCCTTCTTTCCTTCCTTCCTTCCTTCCCTCCCTCCCTCCTTCCCCCCTCCCTCCTTCCTTCCTTCATTCCTTCTTTCATTTCTTCTTTCTCTCTCCATATATTTTTCATTTTTTCTTCCTCCATTTACATATACAAGCATGAGTTAAATTACATTCTACTGCATCACATGTATCTTTTCTGCATTTACATTTAAATAAATATATAAAATTTAATTTTATGCTTTTGTGAGATTATCATTTATACCTACAATTCTTAAAACAACAAAGTTAATTTTTCTCTCCATATTGTTTATATTGTACCTGCTTTATTAATGTAACCCTGGATGATATGAGAGTCAGTATAGAAGAATGGAAAGCATAGAACACTGAATTAGTAAACTTTTCAATCACATTCTCGTTCTGCCCTTTACTAGCTGTGTGACTTTAGATAAGTTTCTCTATCTGTCAAATGGAGACACTCATAATTGTCTCATGATTTTTGTAAGAACAAAGGAAATAAACGAAAGTTGCCAGGTAAATAATAAATGATATTTTGACTCCTTCTCCTTTAGTTCTCAGTTTAAACATCTAGTGCTTACAGAAGACTAACATGACTTTATTTCCTTAACTCCACTGTTCTACCCCTAGTAATATTTATACCTGTTAACTTCTTTTCCAACCCTCTGGGATTCTCCTTGACGGTACCCACTATTCTTATGACATGTAGCCCAATTACTGCCTTCCTTAAAGTTCCTTATATCAGAAACGACATGCATTGTATTCAGAGTATCTGGCAAGCATGTACTAGATACTCTAGATTTGTGTTGAATGAATGAAACAGTATTTAAGGTGATGTGTTTCCTTACCTGTTGCCCATTAGGCACCACCACTCTTTTCTAAAGCTAAAGATTATTTTTCCCAGAATCCTCCTCCCTGTATGTGGTTCCTAGTTGGAGTGTGCCAATAACAGGCGTTCACGTGTGATTTAGCACAAAGAAGTGAAACAGAAGCCATTATTTCTGAGAAGCAGTTGCATCCTGAAGCTTATGCAGAGGAGAGATTTACAGCATGTCTCCCGGCTCTTGAGAACTATTTACTTCATCACTGCAACCTAAGTAGTTGGTAGGACCTCCTTAGAGAATCTTGGCAACTGCAGAAATTTACAAACTAGCTCCTGAGAAACAGATTTCACTGCTTCAATTTGACAACGTTGGTGTGAAATCCTCTATTGTGGAAGCTCTCTTCACGACCACTCTCCTGATCTTTCAGTGGTTTTAAACCCCTAATATCATCCTAAGCACCTTTTACTTGATTAAACAGAGTGGCTTCTGACTTTTTATATGATTTTTTCACTGGCACAGGTGCTTCACAGAGTAGTAATAAACTAGTTAATTTTAAACAGGAGCCAAAGGTGAAATTATTTTCAAAAAGAGTACAGGGAAGTCATAATGTCAAATTCCATTTCTAGAAGCAGGTACATACAGAGCTCTAAAATTTTTGCAGTAAAATAAAAATGGAAGCAAAAACGGCTACAAAAATCACAAGATTATGTCACAGAAAACAGTTTTCAGGTGCCGCATAACCATTCATCAATTAAGACCACAGATATATTTTCTTCATATAGCCTTCAAAAAGAAAGACTATTAGAAATGATAATTCTTGATATTTAATGAATTCTTATTCAGATCTATGAAACCTGCCAAGTGACTTACATGTGATGTTTTGTTACATTCTTATAAAGATGAAGAAACAAAATAAGACTAATTTGCCAAACATCACTCATGTGTTAAGTAAACAAGCTGTAACTAAAACCTAGATATGATTGACCGCAAAATTTTAAAATTTAATCTCTTCACCATTATTTTATACTACATTTCTATAATAATGCCTTCAACTTATTGCCTGGTAATTTACATTTATTATTATATTGATTAATTAATATCCTTCCAATAACATTTTAAAATAAAATTGAGGGGATGAGTTTCTTATAAATATTTCTCATAATACTGCTCCAAATATTCTGTGGATGGAATTAACACAAAGGCCAATTCCTAAAACCAATTTTATAGATACGTGGTTTTTTGATTGGTTGATTTAATCCAAAAATAGATTTCAGGGTATTAGACTAATAGATGAATTAAGTAAATTCCAGACAATTATTCATAAATAACGTTTTCTCAACTGAGCTTTTGAGATTACAGTAGCTTATTTTTTTCTATAGCTCATATGGTAAGTACACATTTTTAGCAGCAAATAAATTCAGAGGAGCATTGTGAAAGTTTGAGTCTAAGAAAAACTCATTCTTCACTAGAATATTATTGTGACTCTTCGGATGTGAGCTTTAGAAAGTAAGAATAATGTCAAAATTATACTCTGAAAGTGATTATAGTTCTACCTAACACAAGGACACCTGTGTAGTAAAGGAAAATAGATCCTTGTTAAGAAATCATACTAAAACAACTTTTAATGGAAGACATTTGAGGCAGATGTCACCATATCACCTTAGCTCACTGCATCTTCCTTTGAGAATTTTAACTTTGTGTCACTTTTACCTAAGTAAGTTGGATGTTTATATGTGTTTACATACTAAATGAGAAAACAGTGTGCAATAACATTCTCCTTCAAACTTTGGTACATCAACTATTTGTGGTCTAAGCTGTTGTTTAAGTGATTCACTGATTGTAACTAGATTCAGAGATAAAATAATTTGATTCAAAAACATTTCATAATTGAAGGGTATGTTTAATCATAAACCTCAATAGAAGTTCCACTACTTCATTAGGTCATAATTTCAATGGAAGCTAATATTTTATGGGCACAACATCCTTTTCAACTTATAATTAATGTCAAATAATGAATTGGCAAGCTTTGCACTTCTATTAATTCATGGAGCCATTATTGACATTTGAAATTATCATTTTTCAATGTGATTTAAATGTACTAAAGTTGTCTTTTTTAAAAATCACGTAGTTTATTTCACTGATAAACTTATCCTTTTTCATTGAAGTCATTTTTAAATAACAGTTGTTTTTAAAATGTATTTTTTAAAATATGTACACTTTTAAAATTTATATGGAAGCTGCTCTATTTTCTTCAGGACAACACTCCTGTACCATTCTAATGTAGTTTTAAATATATCCAAAGAAATTTAAGAAATCTATAAAAATAAGATATTTCTAAACTTTAAATTCTTATTCCACAAAAAGTCTTCTGTTTTTAATAAAAACTATTTCCTTACAGTTAATATACCAAGCTGACAAAGCTATGTTCTTTTGCCAAGTTTTTGTTAAGATTGCTGTATACAACACTAAAAGAACATTTGAGTATCCATTTATAAATGCACCTACTTTTTGGCTTAGAATCTTAGTTTGTGCGTTTTGAAAATAGAAGTACTTTATAAAGTCCTTTGATATCTTTTCATCAAAGAAACTAAGGAAGACCTATTTCATTTTTATTTTTACTTCAACTTGTATTTTTCAGCATTAGAACTGGGTTAAGCTCCTTGTCATGTTATATAACAGAAATGTCTTGTCATATCCTGACATCTTGTCACCTAAATAATGACTCATGGTCCTGGTGAGCTTTCAGAGAAAGGTTCTGGCAATTATCAAATGGCTCGTCTCTTCCTTTGGCATTTCACAGAGCTAAAAATCTATTTGATATATCGTCTGCATTTTTGCAGAAAATATTGCCCTAGTCACTCATTCTAAGCCTATCTTAGGAGTTCCATATGCTTTCATGGGATGAGAATAATATGCAGTACTCCATATGCTCCCCATTAAATTACATATAAAAATAAGAATACATTTACCCTTATTATTGCTTAAAGATTCAAAAAATGTATCAAATACTATCTTCTATCAAAAAGAAAATATTAAAAACCGAGAAGCAAGGAAGGTACCTAGATCGCTAGAAAAAGCACATTCTAGGCAGAAGGACCAGCAACTGCAAAGGCCCTCAAGTGACCACTGTATGGTCTGTCCACAGAAAAGCAGTGAGGCCGATATGGCTGGAGCAAAATGAAAAAGGTAGGAATGAGGTTACAGGGTTAGCCGAGAGCCAGACTCTGTGGAGCATAACAGGGGATGAAAAACTCTATGTCCTTGATTCTTAGTGAGATAAAGAGTCATTTAGAGATAGACTGGAGGGCTGCCATTCATTTGTTCAACAAATATCTGTTGAGCAACTTATTGTGTGACAGCTGCTGTTCTAGATGCTGGAGATATAGCAGTAAATAGACATAAAAAAATGTTACTTTCATATGGCTGATGGTTTTCCGGATGGGAGCACAAAAACTGGTTAAAGAGCCAATCAACCAATGCTGAATAAATAGTTCTTATACCAGAAAATAGTAAGTGCTATAGAGAAAAATAAAGCAAGAGAAAATGGTGAGGGGATTAACTCAGTCAGGGCAATTTTACGTAGGTTTGTGAGATATAACCGAGTTTTGTTTTTTGTTTTTTGTTTTTTTTCGAGACAGAGTTTTGCTCTTGTTGTCCAGGATGGAGTTCAATGGCACGGTCTCGGCTCACTGCAACCTCTCCCTCCGGGTTCAAGCAATTCTCCTGTCTCAGTCTCCCAGCAGGGATTACAGACGCCCACCATCATGCCTGGCTAATTTTTGTATTTTTAGTAGAGATGGAGTTTCACCATATTGGCCAGGCTGGTCTTGAACTCCTGACCTCAGGCAATCTGCCCGCCTCGGACTCCCAAATAACTGATATTTATACATCACTCTAATTACTTTACGAAGGAAAGATTATAGAAAGGCATGATGAGAATCAGGGGAACAAGTTAGAAGGGAATCACAATAATTAAGGAAATAGGTGAGCTTGTCTTTAACTTTGGTGGTAGAGGAAGAGGTGACAAAAAGTGATTGAATTCTGAATAAATTTCAGAGTAATATTAGCCAATAGGATTGGCTGTTGTTTTGTATATGAGGATGAGACAAAAGAAGGAGTCAAGGATGACTCTGATAATTACATTTAAGCAACTGAATAAAGGGAATTATCTGAGATGGGAAACATTGGGGTGAAGTAGACATACAGGAAGTGAAAGGCATAAGTTTGAGTTTATTGTAGCACCTAGAAATTACCATCAAACTCTAGGCAGAAAGGGACTTAATAGGAAAGTGAGTAAGTATATTGGAAGAACTTAAATGGCACAATCAACACTGAACCTCCAGGAATGACTTCCAGAACCACTGAGAAACACCTTAAATAGGGTGGCTGCCAGGATTTATTATTTTCCAGGCATCACTGAAATGAAAAACCTGCCACTGATTCTATCAGTGCAACCATGTCTAGATACACAGAAAGCTGGAAAATGAACATGTATAGATGCAATAGACTGATTAGGAAGCCAGATTAAAAAGTCACTGCCAGTGATGCTGACATTTCCACTGTGACATTTCACACTCACAAAGCTAAAAAATAGCATATTGTGAGCAAGAAATTCATGTTTGCATAACCCAGTTTGGCAACAGAAACCAGCAAATAAGTTAAAAAATACCTTAATTGTCAAAACTGTTTTGTACTCAAAGCTAACGATATCAAGCTTTCCACTTTTCCAAGCAAAAAGAAAATGATTGCATGAAAGTTGTTAGAATCAATACAGACTATCTGCAGAATGGTTATCAAGCTCAGTGGAATATGAGATATTTGGAACATGTTTAGTTTGAGGTGTCAATTTGCTATCTTTTGAAGATGTCAAAAAGTGCTTACATATAAATCTGGCAATTAAAGAAATGCAAGAGGCCCAGGAATATATGAGAGAAATAGGATTTATAGATTATGTTTAAAGTCACGATGCAGGATAAAGTGACTTTGACAATGCACAACTTAGATAAGAGTAAAGCTGATCCCTCTCTTCCCATTTGTGTGTTGCAAAAATGATAAGGCTGTTTCCATCTCATATTCAAATTAGTAATTAACCTTTAAAACACTTTACCTAGGGTCATAATACACTGATTGAAAAGATGCCACACACATAAAGAGAACACATTTGGTAGAGATAATACAAATAGGAAGGATGTTAAGGTCAGAGAGAAAGTAATTTTACCTGATAATAACAATCTGAATATATATTATTTAGGAAGACTTGAAAACCTTCGATAGAATTAACTTAACTTTTGATGAACTCATTAGTGAAGCATAGGACTTGATAAATTGTACTGAGTAGTTATTACTGCTGTGTTATAAATTACCTTAAAATTTAGTAGCTTAAAACAGCAAACATATATGTCTCACAGTTTTTGTGAGTTAGGAGTAACTTAGCTGAGTGGTTCTGGCTCAGACTCTTATGAGGCTTCGGTCAAGTCGTTGGTCAGGTCTGCAGACCTAGCTGAAGGCACACCTGGGAAGGATTTACTAATGAGCTCATTCAAGTGGTTCCTGGCAGTTGTCAGTTTCTTAATGATTATTAGTCAGAAACTTCAGTTCCTGGGCACAAAAGATCTCGACAGAGCTGTTCATAACATAGCAGCTTGTTCTTCCAGAGTGAGTCATCAAATGGGGGAAGAGAACTTAAGCTCCCCTGAGACAAAAGTGCAATTTTTTAATAGCATAACCTTGGTACTTATATACCATTGCTTATGCTATATTTTATTGATTATAATGTGGAAGGATACTAACAAGGATCTGAATAGCAGGGGCTGGGAGCATTGAGGCTCCTCTTGGAGACAGACCGCCACAGTTGGTCTTTGTTGACCTTATGAAATTGTGGGAGCTAGTTAAGCAGTCCAGTAAGCCTGCTGTCTTCACATATGATGTTAGAGTTTGAAGCATGCAGGACACCCAGTGTGGAAGAGGAGATAGATGTAACATGGGAGAGGTCAAGAACAAGCTGGAACCTATAGAAGCACAAGCTGGGAACCCATGAGGCAGGACTAAAATATATGTCAGTTCTTATTGCTTGTGTCCTTGGTGGTGTGGGCATCCTGAGAAGCCAAATGTCTTTGTTTCAGGGCTAAACACGTGGGCCCAGATTCTCTATTGCTGAAGGAGAATCTCAGGGAAGGCGGAGCAGTCACAGCACTAGTGGCTATCGCACAATCCTGAGAGGAGTGAGCACATAAATGACAGTAGGTGTATGCTATCAAATGATTCCTGCTTTATTTCAACTTTCTCAGCCTTCCACAAGAATCTCTCTTGTGGTCAACTCTAACCAAAAATATATGGAGAAAGGAATTCTGGGAAATGTAGTTCATTCTAGAAAAGTTATCATGTTACAAAGCCACTGCAGATTGTACCTGAGAAGCAGATTTCTCAGTGTCTGTATGTAACAGTGGAAATTTGAAAAGCATCCAAGAGATTCTAGACTGGATAAAAAGGATAACAATATACTTTATAATCATGCTAATTAAGAGTTTTTCCTAGTTTCTTTATAAGAAGCAATTAACAACAAATATTGCTATTATTTTGTATTCCTCATTATTTTTACTTATATAATTTATAAACATCTATCACATATAATGTAGTGCATTATATTCTATAACAATAGCATATATATAATATATAGACTATTAGTGACAGATATTTATCAACAGCTTATATTCCTGAGTTAAAGGTGTGTTTACGTAGGAATGTAGGTATATCTGAAAAGCTTGGATAACAATTCAGAGCACAGATTTCAATATCTCCCATAGAAAAAAATAGTAAACAGGTAAACAAACTATCCTGTTCTTACCCCAAGTAACAAGGTTTATTTCTAGCTGAATGGGCAGCATGTGATGTAGACTTTCAACATTATTGATTATTTTTATCTTCTATCTTTTTCCAAAAGTGAGGTGAATATACCTACTCATGTTTATTAATTTTAGCTTTACTAAGAAAATATAAAGCAGAGATTATGATAGACTTTCTTATGGGTATTTTCCTTCTGCTTCATTTTGTCTCCTTTAACATTTCTAGTGGTATTTGGAGAGTTGTGATTGTAGGATTTTTAAAAATTGATAAGTAATATTTGTACATATTTGTGGTGTACATGTAGCATGTTTTACATGCATAGGATATGAAATAATCAAGTAAAGGTATTTTGTATATCCATCACCTTCAGTATTTATAATTTCTATGTGTTGGAAACATTTTGCATTTTCTATTTGAAATATACAATATTGTTAATATTATTATTGACATATACAATATTGTTAACTATAGTCACTGCAGTCTGCTATGAAACATTCAAACTTATTCCTTCTATCTAACTGTATGCTTGTACCCGTTAACCTGCCTCTCTTCATCCCATTCCCACCAACACACTCTTCTCAGCCTTTGGTATCTATCATTTCCACTCTCTACCACCATGAGAACAACTTTTTTGGTTTCTACATACAAGTGAGAACTTGTAATGCTTGTCTTTTTGTGCCTGTCTCATTTCGTTTAACATAATGACCTCCAGTTCCATCCATGTTGCTTCAAATGAAAGAATGTGATTCTTTTTTTATGGCCAAAAACTATTCCATTCTGTATACACACCTCATTTTCCTTATCCATTTGTTGGTAGACACTTCGATTGATTTCATATCTTTGGTATTGCCAATAGTGGTTCAATAAACATGGAAATTCAGGTATCTTTTTTATATACTGATTTATTTTCCTTTGGATAAATACCCAGTAGTGAGATTACTGGATCTTATGGTAGCTCTTTTTTTAGCTTTCTGAGAAATTTCCATGCTGTTTTTCATAGTGGTCTTACAATTTACATTCCCATCAACAGTGTTCCCTTCCCCCAAATCCTTGCCAGCGTCTGTTATTTTTTTCTCTTTTTGATAGTAGCCATCCTAACTAGGGTAAACTGATATTTCACTGGCCTTTTGATTTGTATTTCCCTGATGATTAGATATATTGAATTTTTTTTCATGTGTCTGTTGGCCATTTGTGTGTCTTCTTTCAAGAAATGTTTATTCATGTCATTTGCTTACTTTTTAGTGAGATTATTTGTCTTTTTACTGGTGAGTTGTTTCTTGTATACTCTGGATATTAGTTTCTTGTTGGATGAATAATTTGCAAATATTTTCTCCATTTGACAGTCTGTTCCTTCACTCTGTTGATTATTTCCTTTGCTATGCACAAGATTTTTAGTTTAACATCATCCCATTTTTATTGCCTGTGCTTTTGAGGTCTTAGCCATGAAATCTTTGCCTAGACCAATAACCTGAAGTGTCTTTTCTATGTTTTCTTTTAGTAGTTGTATACTTTCAGGTCTTACGTTTAAATGTATATCTCGATTTTTATACATAGTGAGAGACAGGGGTTCAGTTTCATTCTTTTGCCTGTAGATAACCAATTTTCCCAGCAGAATTTATTGAAAAGGATGTCTTTTCCCTAAGGTATGTTTTCTTTGTGTCTTTGTTGAAAACTATTTGGCTGTAGATACATGGATTTATTTCTGTTTTTTTCCCCTATTGCCCTAAAACTTTGTAAAATTGAATAGGTAGGTAGAGCTGAGTGGGGAGAGTATGGGGAATCACAAATTAAATTAGCCTTCGTTAAAAAAATTCTCTTACAGTGGCTATGCCTTCTAAACACTTTCAATAAGAGTAGAGGAGAAAAAAATCACATTACGTAAGCTATATAATACTGTACATGTTCAAATATAGATTAGTGAACTGTAAAATAAAATTCTCTTTCCTATCATTTCCCTCTATGAAAAGTCACCAACTATTTTACATATTATCTTCCACCTTTCTTGTAGAAATATTCCACATCAGTAGGCATAATTCACAGGGAAATGAGGAACTGAAAATTACTGTGAGGTAACTTTCTTCTTAAGGTTTTCTTAGGGGTTCTATTTTCCATCTACACACAGTGAATTAAAACATTCATTATATGTGTCAGCTAACATTTTATTTTGTCTAGCAGAGACATTTGTAAAGAAAAAGATTTCCACTATGCCTGAAATAATTGGTTTAAAGCATCAGAGAAAAGTATGGGCCTTTGAAATATGTCTGAATTAGGAATCATTTGAGATATTAATCCAAGTTGGTTTGTCCACTGCTGTTATTAACAGGTTTCAGAGTTTTCCAGACTTCAGCAACTTTAAAAAAGTATAAGAGAGTTTTAAAATGTAAATATTCCTTTTTATGTGGCAACTTTTTTTCTGGGAGAAACTGACATTATTTCAGATTTGGCATTGTATTAATCCTTTCTTCATGCTGCTAATAAGGACACACCTAAGACTGAGTAATTTATAAAGGGAAGAGCTTTAATTGACTCACAGTTCAGCATGGCTGGGGAGGCCTCAGGAAACTTATAATCATGGCACAAAGTGAAGCAACCACGTCCTTCTTCACATTGTGGCAGGAGAGAGAAGAATGAGTGTCCCTTATAAAACCATCAGATCTCGTGAGAACTAACTCACTATCACTAGAACAGGAAAGGGGAACCACCACGTGATTCAATTATCTCCTCCTGGTTCCTCCCATGACACATGGGGATTATGGGAAGGAACTACAATTTGAGATGAGATTTAGGTTGGGACACAGCCAAACCGTATCAGGCATAATAAGAAAGAAGAACTGAAGCATCCCAGAAAGAATAATTATCAGATAATTCAGTGCAAACGACATTATTCTGATACTATAGACAATGGAACAGGATGGACAATATTCCTATTTTCCTCTTAAAACTTCAGAAAGCATATTGCCTTTTATTTCTCTCCTATGTGTTATGGAGTATTCCAATTAAACAAAAAATTAACACTATATAAAGATAGCCATCTTTACATTTTTTTCTTCACAATGTTTATCTCTAATTTTGTGCCATAGACTATACTAACGGGTAAAAATTAGGCTTGGAATGTGAAGGCAGATGACAGGCAGAGGCAAATGACAAAATGCTGAATTGTTGCAATTTCTTTGGTGTATTTTCCATTTGCAGAGAATATCTGCAATCCCTAGGAACAAACATAAGGAGTATCATTGAATCCCTATGAACAAGCACCCTAAGAATGTCATAAGCTTATTTAAAATATTTGATTCTGCCTCAGTGCAATCATGCTGAAATTAGACCAAATAAATTAAAAATAAGTATATTCATCAATATTCGAAAGACACTAATTTATTCATCTTTACTCAGGCAGATTCAATATTTATTTAACATCTACTTTGTGCAAGCACATGACAGCATTGAATGAATCGGCCTTTGATGAGGATCGATCAGCCTTCAGGCCCAGATGAGAAAAGTCTCAGTATATCATGTTTAGATGTCCCTAAATCTAATCCCGTTTATATTTGGCATTTTCTGGTCACTTACTAAATACTGTAGTCAGTACTCTGTTTCTATTATCTTTATTATTCCGCTCTTACTATGTTTCTGTTAAAAGTGGGAAATGTAAAATACAAAATATAAATATAAAATGATTTTAATATCTAATCTATAGATTCTGACAATTTCTCACAGTAGTTTTTGTTTTCATCCTCAAGGCTATAGGAAATCACTACATCCATGAACCTACTTTATTCTAAACATAATTCTTTTCACTTTGTATTTGAAGGTTTGTATTTATCTTTTTCTTTTTTTTTTTTTTTTTTTTTTTTTTTTTTTTTTTTTTTTTTTGAGACGGAGTCTCGCTCTGTCGCCCAGGCTGGAGTGCAGTGGCGCGATCTCGGCTCACTGCAAGCTCCGCCTCCCGGGTTCACGCCATTCTCCTGCCTCAGCCTCCCGAGTAGCTGGGACTACAGGCGCCCGCTACCGCGCCCGGCTAATTTTTTGTATTTTTAGTAGAGACGGGGTTTCACCGTGTTAGCCAGGATGGTCTCGATCTCCTGACCTCGTGATCCGCCCGCCTCGGCCTCCCAAAGTGCTGGGATTACAGGCGTGAGCCACCGCGCCCGGCCTGTATTTATCTTTTTCTACTATCAGTCTGTGAACTCAAGTCCTATAAGCCAAAGACGTGGCAAAGGCCTCCAGGAAGGAATTACTATAATTATTTCCAAACTAATGTTTACTGTCCAGATTCTCTGTTAGTAAGCCAGGTGTTTTGTCTAGCTTACTTCAGTTGATAACTCTTTCCAAAATGATTCTATATCAGGTGCAACAATTATCAGCTTAAAACTGCTCTGTGTAGAAAATAGGCTGGGCCACTGCCAATATTTGTCAAGTTGACTCAAACATGCTATTATCAAAACGGACCTTAGGTAGCAAAGTGCTAAGGTTTCCACTACTATTGTTCTAGTCTGACTACGGGCAATTCTCTCATAAACCGTGCAACCTCTAACATTCTCAGCTGTGTGATTCAATGTGCCTTGCTCTGCAATGTGTAATACATGCGCAAAGTTGGCTACAAATTAAAGAAGCACAGGAAATAGAAGGACGGAAACGATCAAAGGAATAGGCTGAACATTCCCTTCTGATTATTTTAATCTTAGAAAGTTAACATATAAATAAATTTCGCATTTCTGAAAATGAAACAAATGCACAAATATTTAATAATAAAATCTAACTTCAACAAGCTCTATAATTTCTATTCTCTCAAAAATGTTCACAAACTTTTCTTTGATCTAGAAATGAACAAGGAGATTACGAAAATAACCACTGAGATGATAAAAGAACATGAAGTTAGTGTTCCTATAGACTAGATATTAGTGGTCATTTTTTTGTCGATATCTTCTGAGCCTTTTCTTTGATAGCCTGTGAAGTCTCTGCATTTGCATTCAGTCTTAATACTGTCTACCTGAATCTCTAGCATCACTCACCCCAAATTACCCTGAACACACACACACACGCGCACACACTCACTCACTCATGCACACACAGATAATGAAATGGCAAATGATAGCAACAGGAGGCAGCCAAATGCCTAGGCAGAGAGGGGACGGTCCCTGGTAAAAACCCCACTTTCAGTCCAAAGATAGTTGAAAGCCTGAAAAACAAGCTACAAATTAGATCTTCGTACCAGATTGAGAAATTGTCTTCCTGTTTGGTGTGCTTTTCCTCTGACTGATCCCCACCTTTCACCTATTTTACATATACCTACTTTTTTCTAACTGGTTTTCTACACTGTCATGCCCACCTTTGAGTGGCATCTTCACTTAACCTTTTTTGCATACTCGCCAACCAATCAGCATGTACTCCCCATTCTGAGTCCATAAAAGGCCCCAGACCCAGCCACATGGGGAAATTTCCTTTCTTTAAGTAGGGAGACCAACTGTGCATCCATCCTCTCTCTGGTGAAAGCCGTTTTCATTGTTCAACAGAATTCTTCTCTGCCCTCCTCAACCTTCAATATCCAGTGTATCCTCATTCTTCTTGGGCATGGTATAAGAGCTCAGGAACCACTGAATGTGGGTACAAGCTATAACACAGGTGAGCTGGGGCACATCAGTATGGCCGAGCAAGGCCTGGGTGGAGTGTCGCTGGCTGGGGTACCCCAGCTTGCAAAATGGCCAAGAAGAAAAATTCTGCATCACTAAGATCATTGAAGACATCTCAAACATAGGTATAGAAATTGAGACCCCTTTGTGATAGAGGTACAGAGTCAGTATCATCAGTAAAATGCCACAACCTTACCACAGGTAGAAAAGGCTGATGATCATATCAGTTGTTTTGCACAGAATAACTAACCATGACTTGAAGTATAAACTTCAAAGACTCTTCATTTAGAGAATTATTCCCCATTATAAGTACACTTGCTTAAAAAAATAATATGGCTGTTAAGAGTAGCATTTGGACAGTTGAAAATGGTAACTCTGGAACTTGGGGGTCCAATTTACTGTAACCACTAGCCATGTGGTTTTACTAAACCTCCTTTTAGTAAAAAAATAAATTAAGTTAAATGTTTAGTTCATTAGTCACACTAGTCACATTTCAACTTCTCAATATCCAAATGTCACTAGCAGCTACCATATAGGACAGAAGTATACAACATGTCATCACCACACAAAGTTCGATTTGACAGTACTGCTCTAAATAATCGGTTTTATTAAATCAGAGTCAAATCTTCCAAATGCTTAGGATAAAATATGGAGTTATAAGTCCAGCGTAAGAAAAGGTAGATATCAGTTCTAACTTTCCAATTACTGGATTTCTAGGCCGACTAGCTGTGATGCTCAAAGCTGGGATGACTGGAAGATCTTTTGAAGTATCAGATGATTAGTGTTTTGTGTTCTTACTATCCTCTTTGCAAAAGATTATGAGGTGGGAGACTAGATCATCCCACCATCAAGTAAGCAGGTTTTATCATCATTGTGAACTCAGGAAGAGAAAGAGAAGTAGAAATGCAGAATAAAAGTTTTGCAACACCCTATTAAAGAGCCTAATATAAAATTATTTGGTAGCACGATATAACAAAACTGTAAAAGATATTTTTTCTTCACAATAAGTAGTGATAAATGTACTAGAAGTGTTAAGTCTATTTAAGAAGACAATAGTTTATGAGAACAAGTAAAGACAATGTGTGGAACCATATAAAGAAGATAATGTATTGCCACAGATCTAGGAAACTATGTATTAATAATGAAACTGTTACTTTGTATTGAGATCTTTCAATGTATCAGTCTTTGTATTGTATCAGGTTCCATGTCATTTACTTTTCACAATGATTGGCGAAGCAAGCACAAGTATAATTTGCATTTTACAAGTGAAAAATTACTAAAATTTAAGTAACTTGCTCAATGTAGAAAAGCTAAGACTGGAATTAAAAACTAAATCTTGTAACTCCAGATAAACAAGATTCATACAACAGTGGTGCCCAAAGCAAAATATTTATCTCCAATCTTTGCACTATGTTTAAAATAATTACCTGAATGGATGCTATACAGCTATAAGATTTAATTCATTATTATTTACTTATTTTTATACATTATCATTGATGTACTCTGCACTCCATTGGCTAAATTATCTGGTCTATTTATGCCTGCAAAAATCTAAATTTTCTAATTCATAAATGGTTTTATTTTCATGATATATAGAAACTAGCTCACAGTAAGCTGGTTTGCCTTAGTACTTGCTTACTCCACTTCCTTATCATATAAATATGTTCTACCATTTCAAAAATAATAACAGAAATTCAAAGCATCTTCCACATCCCTGCATATTCATTTTTTCATTTTCTTTAGAACCAATCTTCCTGAAAGTTTAGTTGATTATATTCCTTCGCTGCTTTTCACTTCTCAATCCACAGCAGAGTAGCAACCAACTCACACACTATGTATGAAATCAATACTTGCCCAAGCCATTAATAATACTGCACATGTCAAAACAAATGTGACCAAAATGTATTATGTATTCTAATATTAGACATTATATTATGTTCATCTTTTATGAAACTCTCTTCTCCATTGGTTTCAATGGCATCGACCATCAATTAAATATCTGAGGACACTTGATTTCCAAGTCCAAAATTAATCTCACAATTTTTATAATAAATCTGATCTTTTAATGATTGTTTTTGCATCACCATCCATTTTCCAGAAAGCAATATAGGATTTTGAACAAAGGTTTATTTTTCCCTCTCCTGTAATCCTTCATAGATATTCATTTTCCAAGTTCCAATAATGGTATGTATCCCATAATTGAAGAATTCATGCCTCTTTTTTCATCTCTGTTATAGTTTACTTATGTTTATCAATAAATTTGCACTAAATTATTAAAATTCCTCACCTCTAACTTATTTTGCACAACCACCATAATTTTCTTTTCCCCCACCCCCCCAACGTTTTTTTTTGTTTTGTTTTTTGTTTTAATTTAGACAAGGCCTCGCTCTGTCACCTAGACTGGAGTGCAGTGGCATGATCCTGGCTCACTGAAACCTCTGCCTCCCAGGCTCAAGTGATCCTTCCAACTCAGCCTCCCAAGTAGCTGGGGCTACAGATGTGTGCCACCACTCCTGGCTAATTTTTGTATTTTTGTAGAGACAAGGTTTTGCTATGTTGCCTAGGCTGGTCTCAAACTCCTAGAGTAAAGCAATCTGCCTACGTTGGCCTCCCAAAGTGCTTGGATTCCAGGTGTGAGCCACCATGCCCAGCCCTACCATACTTTTCTTGAACAACAATGATCAATGTGCCACTCACTTGCTTAAAAAAAAAATTTGTAACATATGTAGTAATTTCAGGATAAATGTAAGGGATCAGTTTGATACTTAAGAGCCTTTATGATGTGTCACAATTCCATTCAATCCATTCGGATTTCTGTTTTACCTGGAGGACATCATGTTAAGTGAAATAAGCCAGGCACAGAAAGACAAATACTGCGTGATCTCACTTATATACGAAATCTGAAAAAGTTAAACCTATAGAGGCAGACAGTAGAATAAAAGTTATCAAAAGTTTGGTGGCCATGGAGAGGTTGAGGAGATGTTAGTTAAAGGATACAAAATTTCAGTTAGATATAAGGAATAAGATCAAGAGACCTATTATAAAACAGGGTGACCATAGTTAATACAAGGAACATTGGAACTTTGAAAAAGTAACCTCGCTTCCTTGGTGAAAAACCCCAACAGAACTTAGAATGCTAGTAACCAGGCACCCACATTCTACGGAAAGCCCTACAGGCAGCTTACTTGACAGCAAATGCTCAAGAGAGCAAAATGTCCTCCTGTTGGATCCTGACTTTCCAAGGCTCTCACTTCAGGTCTTCCTGAAGGATGCCAAGGATGCCAACATGGGCTTATTTCTCACCTCAGATGCCTCTGGCCAATTGGCAAGGGGCACCCACAGGTAACACAAGGAAGCCCAGGGTAGGCCCCTCCAAGCCACACAAGCCCCTCATAGTCCACACCTGTGATCTCATCAAAGGTGCCCTACACCCTTCCCTATCACCATGTGTTGGGGAAAGCAACTGAGAACCAACAATGATATGTCTCTAATATTTGAAAATTTTGTGCTTCTTTTTGCATCCCTCTATGATATGTGAGGCAATGCATGTGCTAATTAGCTTGATTTGGCCATTCCACAATATATATTTCATTATATGATGTTTTCAAAACATCATATTGTACCTGATAAATATATACGAATTTGTCAACTAAAAATACATATTTCTGTCTTGATCTTGTACAACCAACACAGTATCCATGATCTACACACCAGGAATTGTTTTCTTCTCTTGATATCAGGAGTGCTTTACTCCTTGATTCTGCACATGATGTAAGTTGTCCCTGTCTGCCTGAGAGTCTTTCTTATCTTGCTTATCCAATAAATATATTTTGTTGGCACAAAACTCTATTTGGATGTGACTTATCTGGGAACCCTACACACTTTACTACCAAAACACCAGGGGTTTGGTCTAGGTCCTGCTCCTTGCCACACAGAAAGCCAGTCACCAAGATGACAAGTGTTGCTGAAGAAGAAGTCTTTAACCAGATGCTGCAGCTGAGGGGATGGGAGCTCAGTCTCAAATCCATCTCTCTGACCAACTAAAATGAGGGGCTTACATAGCGGGGAAGGAATGTAATAATGTGCATAGGGAAACAAGAACTAGGGAGGGGCAAGGAAGCAATCATGATGAATGAGCTGTTCAGCATCTCATCGTCTGAATGTGGTAATCTGGTGAGTTTCAGTTCTCCGATACTCTTGAGAGGCCATAAGATTGTTTCTTAAGAAAGGAACTCAAGTGAAAAAATATAAGTTGCAAGTTTTAAGACCAGAAGAGTCCATTTCTATGTTTATCAAAAATGACTATCTATGGGACTATTGGGTCAATTTATTTAAACCAAGAAATAAGTATGTGTATTTTTAGCTTCAATGCATCATTTGCTTATTTATGATCTAATACTAATTTAATATATTGAGTTCATTTCCTAAATATCTATGTTGCTAAATAGACCATGATCAGGACAGGGAAACTATATTAATCATTCTTGTTATTGAGCAAATCTAATATGTGAGGATTTTTTACTTTAGTATTATTTGGGCCATTGTGTAAGCAAGTTTTTTAAGCATGTGTATATAAACTGAGATAAAAGGATAGTAACAGATATTTAGAGCTTTTAAAACAGTAACTTGAGAAAGGTGATTAATTAAAATTGAAAACTAACTTTTAAACTTGAAACATATTTTAAAAACAAAATGTGTAAAGAAAGATAATAAAAATAGAGAATAAAGTTTCTTACAGCAAGGTGCTAAAGCTGATAAAAAAATTGCTGGGTCAATTTGTCTCCCAAATAAGCTTTCCTCTTTTCCCCCAGTTTATCAACTCCAAACTGAAGTAAAACTTTCTATTAATTTATGGAGAGAGTAGAACAATCACAGGGACCCTAACCCTGTAAGAGGGACAGGTTGTATACCTTTGTACAAATATTGACATGTGTACACATGCATCACATATTAAAATGTATCAAGTTATGGGAAAGATGATGAAAAGAAATCCTATAAAAGCCAGGGACCAAGGGGATGATGGTACCTCTCAACATGTTATATTAAAGTTAGTTTTTGAGCTTGCCTTATTTGCTCTTTCACAGATTAAGACCCTGGATGATACAGACACTGCTTGGTCTTAGTATCTCCAACAGCATTAATCACAGAAACTATTGATGGCAGCAGTGGGCCATCTGGAGCAGCCTTTGCCATCACACTGGCTGCAGTGGGGAGGCCCGGGTGGTGGGTCTCCTCTCCCCCTCATCTCCTGTGCTCCACACCCCCAAGGCAACCAACTGTAGCATCCCCACCCTCGCACAGCAAGGCAGAACCTGCTCCCAGGCCCAGAACCTCCACCGTGGCCTCAACCTCGCTCCCCACCACGTCACAGGAGCCCACAAGCCCCTGGCTGAAGGCACAGCCAGGAATTGTGGGGCTGGCCCCAAGAGCATCAGGTTCATTTGTGCAGAGTTCTTTGGGGCCACCATGCCACCTACATCTCACCTGCCACTCCTGTGAAGAAAATGCAGAGAGGAGGCAAACTAGAAGAACAGCAAAGAAAAGCTGCCCACCTGGGTTACTTTGCCCGAGACAGGCACCACACATGTGAATCACCAAGGTATGTGATTCACAAATCTACCTGCCCACCCTGGAGGTTGAGGCTCAGAATTTGGAGCACAGACCCCACACATAGTCCATAGGGACAAGCATCAGGTGCAGGTTCTTGCAGCAGCTGGGCCGGAGGCACCCTGCTATGTGGCCCTGAGCACGGGAAACTGCACTGACAGAGCAGGAATTACCCAGCTGCCGCTGCAACCACACTGCCATGGCTGCGGACCCAGGCATTTCTATATACTGGGGGCCAGGAGTAGGCAGGAGCCCTGCCCTCCCAGAAGCAGCTGCAGCCAACCAGGCCACGGCCGTGGACCCAGGCATCTCTGCACTCTTGGGGGCCTGGGAAGGACCTCCCTGCACCTGCCTGCAGGCTCAAAAGTGCCTGCTCCTGCTACCTGGCTTCTCCCTGCTGTCAGTGTCCACTCCAATCTCAGAGCAAAGGTGAGGCCGAGCCCGGGGACTATCTCAATCTGGCCAGGTGTGCCAATGCTTGTGACAGTGCTGACACGCCATTTCCCTGCTGCCTCAGCCCCCTGTGGACTTTAGGTGCCAACAAGCATGGGCGGGAGGCTGAAGGGGGTGCTGAAGGCAGCTTAGTGCCTTCTGTCTACCTCATTCTTCTGGATGCAGGACAAGAACTCAGGACCTAATGAATGGTGGGGCTAAAAGAGCCACAACACAAACAGGGCTGCAACATGTCCCTTCCTCACTACGTTGTGAGTGACAAGAAGAAAAGAAGAGAGAAGGAGAGAAGAGCTGTGGCCCTTCAGGGAGCCCAGACCCAGGAGCTTCCCAAGCCAGGGCTTTGACATTCTTTTGAGGGCTCTGCAATTCCTGCTGTCTCCAAGCTTCTGGACACCGCTTCGTACCCAGTGTCAGCCATGGAAGCTGCTTATGGTATGCCTGACCCAGCCACAGACTTGCAGGGAGCCATCGCCTGTGCCAGCACCCAGAGCTGCCGGCCCCGCCGCAGCCAGTATCCCTGGCTGTGCAAAGCGGCCAGACCCCACACTCACTCACTCACAAACCCCTCACCACCCCGCTCACCCTTGGCAGGCGTGGGAGCCAGGCCAGTAGTATGAGCTGAGCACAGCCTGCCAGGCTGAGTGGGCCCAATGGGCCTGAGAAAAACTCGGGCAAAGGCACCACTGGCCACAGAAGTTTCTGACTGGAAAAGCAACTCAAGGATCCCATAACACTACTACGCTTGGTTTGTTGTGTACAACATGAAGTTAATAAAAAGTGGGTGGTTTAATCAATTAATGAATTAATTTGGAATACAGTTATAAATTCTAACATTATTTTTATTCAGAAGCCTATTCCTTTGTCTTAGTTTAGATCACTTTAATTTTTAGCGATACTTTTGGGCTTATTGAGTCAGATAGTTAAAACATTATTAAATTCATATGGAGTTGATTTCAGTTTGGATCTTTTGTCAGAATATATTTTCTCAATTTTAATCTGGCATAAGCTTATCAGTGGAATTTTCAACCCTTACATTGATTTAATTTACTTGTCATACTTAGTAATTTAATTGAGTTCCCATTTTTACTTATTAGCCTTCACATTTACACGTTAAAACTACCTGGTAACATACAAAGTTTCTGTAAAATTCCCCATATTTTCTTGATACTTAGATAGAATGATATATATCTTCTGGTTTAAAGATATTTTCAGTACATTTTCATTCAAATGATAAAATTCTGTTTGAGTTTAACCATATTTTATGAAAACAAAAAACTTTTTAAAAATAAATCTACTTAGAAAGTGTATCAGTGAATTTCCCTGGTCTTCAAAAACACAGAGGTGTGTAATTGCTAAAGAGAAGCATAAATATATTACTATATCATTCAATATTAAACAATTTGATGGTAGTTAGAAATTCAGTTGTTATAACTGACAGAGACAATGTCTGGACAGGATTTTCTGAAAAATGACATATTATATATATATATTTATTAAATATTATCACAAATGAAGCTCACTGGCCAGATAATGTTTTGAAATCTCAAGGATGACAGATTTAAGAAATTCTAGATGGAAACAATAAGATTATCTTTAATATATTTATAAATATCCCATCATCCTAGAAGTAGATGGGTCAAAATAAATACTAGACTTTAACCTCAATGTTGCATTTTATAGTGATGATAAATGTTTACTATAAGTCTGAATTTTAGAGTACTATACCTAATTAGCTCCTTCATTTTTTTACCTTCATGAAATTAATATTCAGAAACTGTTCTTAAAAGGGCCAGCTGCACATAATTCAGGTATGAGATTCAAAACTCATACATTCACCTGAGGGTTATTTAATGTGAAGAGTACAAATGAGTGAAACACATTTCAGTAATCATGACAGATATTAATGCTAAGCATATGTGATTAAGAGTCCATTCAATTGTGCAGTTACAGTCATTGTTCAATGAAAGAATGCATGTTCGGTATGGACAGAATATTTGTGTTTCACTGTTATAATCCCAACAAAGAACACAACATTGGAGTAAAGTAGATAATAAATAAATATCTGAATAAATAAGTAAAAAATTGATAATTATCATGAATCTAAAAATTTGCAAAGTATTTTATTGGAAAAGGAAAAAAAATCACCATTGATAGTTTTATTTTTAAAAAATAAAATATATCTATGTCTGTGTAGCATGGATACACTTAATGGCTTGAGAGCATGATTTTGAATTCAAAGACATCAAGCCTTTATGTATTAATTCATGTATAAATGCCACATGACATATGCATTATGAGATTGTCAAATTAGGAGACAAATTTATGAACATATCTCATAAAATGGGAAAAAATGAATTATATAGATTTTTAATTAGACTTTCCTTCTTATTCAACATAAAAATAATTTTATCTCCACTATATAAGAAAGTAGTTATTTTATATATGGATTTTAATAAATATTGATTTCAGATGAAAAATTATTTCCATATGGTGATAGTGTATGTTCAGCGCTCTGTTTTCTTTTACATAGACAATACATCCCATTATTTCCTTTCTTTCTTTACATATTTGCGATTAAACATCATCATATAGACATGTAATCTGGACTTAGCTAATTTCATATGAATTCAGTTGCACAAACACATTGAACAGCCACTATTTGTTGGCATGAAAATAGTAGCCTCTGCCCACAGAGAAATGATAGCCATTTGAACTTAACTTAGAGATGGTATGTTACCTTTCTACTACTCTTCCTTAAATTCCTAGAAATTATGTGGGTAATTTTACCAAAAATAATAAAGAAATTACATTAATATTAATATAAATAAATAGAACATTCAGTAAAGTGGTTTGTGGTAAGGCTGACAATATATAAAGCAAGGGAAATAAGTGTGTTTTAATTACTGGATTAACCAAAATATCTTATTTAATTTTACAGATAATTATTTAAGCTAGAAATACCAATAATGAATAAAAATAGACTTTTCATAAACCTCAGCCTCAAGTTTAACATTTATGTATCCTTTATTAAGTCAGTTACGCATTTAAGATCAGTATGCTCACTTGACTTTATCCTTCAGTCAAATTTTTCTTAGCATTAAATCATAAATAATACTCCAATTTACTTTTACCACCGAAGAAAGTTGTATTCAGTTTTCCCCCTTTGTAGAAAGGAATGGTATTTTTGAAAGAACAAAATTTTGTGGGTTTTTTTCCCCTTCTTTACATGGCAAAGTATATTACTTCAGCATTTATATGACATTTAACATGGTGTTTTCTATTTACATTTTTAAAAATTTCTAATAATTCTTTCCACAATATAATTTCCATTCGTAAATTAGAATACCAAAAGATTTAGACATGTATGTGAAACTAACATAAGCTAACTTCTGGAAAAATGTAATGAAACTTACAATTATGAGTGCCTACTATGTGCCTAATACCTGTGAGTTAAAAATTCTGAGGGGCCCAGTCTTGTCAGGGTTTGGAGGAAGCATTCTTTCATGAGATTTACTCCAGGAGTCACTGGGTTCTTAGGGTAGATCTTGGAGAAAAATATCTTTTTACTGCAATGTTGAACTTATTTACTTCATCCTAAATTAAATAAGACAATAGCAATAAGACCATAAAATAAGTAACAATTTTTTAAGAGAAAAGCTTTATTTTGGGAAATAGCAGTGAAAAGGAAGATAAAAGAAAAGTTAAACCGTCTTTAATTGTTTCCTCAGTAAAGGGTTTGTATGGACTGAAGGCTGTGCCCTCACAAAAGTCATATGTTGAACCCCTACTCCTCAACATGATGGAATTACAGGCAGGCCTTTTGGGAGATCATTAGACTTGGATAAACTCACGAGCGTGGAGTCCCAGTGGTGGAACTAGTGTCCTTATAAGAGGAGGAAGAAAGACTAGATCCCTCTCTCTCAGCCATACCAGGACACAGTCAAAGGGTGGCTGACTGCAAACCAAGTGGAAAGCTCTCATTGGGAACTGAACTTGGATTTCCCAACCTGCTAGATCTGTGAGAAATACATGCTTATTGTATAAGCCACACAGTCTATGGCATTTTGTAAAAGCAACCTGAGCTAAGATAGTGACATAATACATCAAACACTGAAAATTTGGATGTTAGTTAAAGGACTAAATATAGATGAATTGAAATCAAGAAAATTGTCTTAATAAATGTATAACTTCCTTTGGAAAGCATACACAAAGGATTTTGTTAGATATATTTGCAAATGTTTATATAGAATTCATTCTTTATCGTGGTTTTATGTTAAAATACAACATTACAGTCACAAAAGTACTGTTTTGTGCATTTGAAAAATGATAATATGGATTGTGAGATACATTTTAGAAGAACACTGAAATTCTGTAAGTTTTATTTAGTATCCTACCTCAACAAGAGTACTTCAAGGCTGCATTGATCCTGAATAAGGTTTCCTTTCTGCTGCTTTTACAGACAATTCATTCATCCAGTTTCACCAGGCATATCATTTACTACATTTCTACTACTGTTTTAAGACCATACATGATTTGTTTTTAAAATTAAAGTCTTCATTATGTGCCTTTCTGCATATTCTCCCATGCTAAGTTTGAAGGAATAATAAAATATTTCATGAAAATTGACATAGGTTAATCCAGATTATGTTGCCAGATTTCTTTCTACGTAGCCGGTGCTGGCAAGTCATCATTAATCTGTATTTTTGTGACGGCTATAAGAGCTCTACAAATTGTTCTACGTAGATATCGTGAGCTATATTTTGTGCAACATGAAGCAAAAGTGACCAAATGTATTAGAAATTTTCTCATTACAACATACAAACAACATGCATTTCCTTTACCCAGCATTGAAAAATAATGGGATCTCATTCTTCACTCCCACTAAGAGTGTAGGAGAATGTCCATATTTAGAAAAATAGCAACTGTCATAAGAAATAAGTTGAACTTCTGTGTTTCATTATCAAAAGAAGCTAATAGCAAAAGAAATTAAAATGACAACAAAGAAGCAAATGTGGCAGGACACACCAAGTAGGATGAGCTTGGCAGAGTTAGGCACTTATTCTGATTTGCTTCAGAAAATGGTGGCAACTGATACGTGAAATATAATCTACCTTAGCCATGGCATTCAAAAAGTCAATTAATCATAGTCTACTCTAAAATCAGGCTACTTATTGACCTGTATTTAACACCTCCTCATAACATTTGTAGGTGATGTGTAACATCTTGGTTTCACTAAGAGATCACAGGGCACAATATGTTATGACATTCAAAATCCTTATTGAGGAATAAGATTTCTAGGAAGAATAATCTTTCCTCTTCCAAACAAGACAAACAAAATACAAAAGAAGACATGCAAAACAAAACCATAGAATCCTATTTTATTATCCAAAATTGAAGCTGAAAGCATCGTTTTACTTATTTAGTTTTTCCAATGCTTTATATTTTGTACTAAAGCATTAAGTATAGGTGAGGTAGATATTGTTTTCTTTATGACTATATGTCTGATGAAATAATGAACTTCTTCCTTCCATAGATAATTTGTATCTGTTGCAAAATAGGAAATATCTATTACATTTCAGGATATCAAAACAAGTGCTAACAATAATTTATTTTCTTTACCTGAGAGAGAAAATGTCATTTTGCTATAATGGTACAATGGTATTACAGTGATAGGAAGGTATTTTTGTAATAATTTATAATGAAAATCCAAGTCTATTATTGGAGTATAAGATGAGAGAATTTGTCTGGATGTATGGCATTTGATCCTGTAACATAGGAAAGATTTTAAAAATGTGAGATGATAAATAGACTGTATTGTTGAAGTGATGAAAACTGAAAAAATCAGTGGAGTGTCCAAAAGTGCCAGCTGGAAAGGAGACAGAAGGATATCAACAGTCTGCATTCAGAAGGAATCCTGATGTGTTGATGTAATAGCTTGATAATGAAATGACTTGCCTGCCTCTATTTACAAAGAACTCTTTGACTCTTTGAAGTGGGATGTTTTGGAGATCACATAAACATGGCCTAACATAAAAACTGTGTCTTTAAGTGCATTATATTTTCTCTATAAACATTCATTCAAATAAATCAGTCTCCAAGGTTTATGTGTTTACTAAGCATATTAGAATTGAAGATTGTTTAATATCTGCTACTCACTCTGCATTCAAATCGAATTTTACTTTGAGATAGTTTTTGGGGGGAAAACACAATAAGTCAAAACTGATTAACAACTCTGTCTAGACTCAAGTAAATACATTGTCACCCAATTTCATGAATAGATAATAGAGTACTTGTTAAAAGCATGTGACACTCAGATCAGTCAAACCTTGCCAGAACTGAGAAATGTAGAAATACTTGCCTTGAATTCTTTGAGGAGCTCACTGGAATATGAAGAAAACGGGCAAGAGAAAGAGAGGGAGAGGAGAGAAAAGACAAAAAAAGAGAATAATAGTACAAATTTCAAGATGAAAAGATTAAGCCTAAATTCTAAGATGTAAAGTATGATACAAAATCACTGTCCTGAATCAATTATCCAATAAGCCTATTTGACAATCAGCCATTACGGTCTTGGCTTAGCCCGTTAACTAGCTGTGTATCAGGTCCATAAACATCTTATTATAAAATGCCTAGTATATATCAGGCCATGGTCCTGGGGATACAGTGTTGAACAAGGATAGGATGGTACTTTACATTCCTGTGGGGAGACATAAACAACAACCAAAAGCTTACAAATAAATAATTTCAGATAATTAAAAATTCCATAAAGAAATAAAACAAAACTGGATAGTGAATGGCAGGTAGGATGGAGGAGGGTGGCTTAATATCTGATTAAAACTACTTGTAGTAGGAATTATATGAAGTGGTGTACTAATTGTAATAAAGTGGGCATGTGCACAAAACTGTCTCTGGAGCAGTCAATACTTTCCTAAAGGCCACTCCAGATGTGCCAAAAATGTCTGAGCCATAAAATAAGATGACTCACTCCCTACTTCATACTCTTTCCATTTTAATTCACCACTAACACTTGAATTAGTTTGAAATTTCAGAAATTACTTGCTATTAATACAGGCAGTAAAAGCATTCTTATAAACGGTGTCAAGCATGTGAAAATACTCTTTGGGATTTTTGCTTTACAGAGAGCTCCAATCCTGTTTCAGCTGCCAACTCAAATGCTGCTTTCTACATGATATACCTCCTGCAATAAAGCTCTAAGATGGAAGAAAGACTATGAAATAAAGAGGTGATTTGCCTTGATTTTTAGAAAAAATCTCCAAGGAAACCAATTTTATATTTTACCATGTGTACCCATAAAATTAGAAAATATTTAATAAATGATATTTTTATGTAATTCTACTAGGCAAGGATGGAATAATGTCATAGTTCTACTTGTGAGAGCGGGAAATGGTGTAGACTTTTGAAAATGGCCTTACCAACAAAATGGGAATGAAATAAATCTACCTCATAATATCTTTGTTAAGTTTAATTGAGATAATCCATCTAAAATATCTGTTTCTGGCACATGGTAAGTGTGCAATAATATTGTTAGTCATTATTTTCATTAAAATGTGTTGTTTTCCTTAGAATATATTCTAGATGATGGTTATTATTTTTATGTGAAACAGTATGTCTTTTGGAGGCACATACCATATATAAATAAGTGGTAATTAGTATGAAAATGCACACTGCTATAATCACTTGTACCCTGGCATAAAACAAACTTTCTTTAAAAAATGACTTTTTTCCTATCAATTCTAAGTCTCCTTCTTCCCTTTCTGGTATAGAACACAAAATATTTGGGATTATTCATTTGACTTCTATTATTCAAATTTAGTAGAAAAAGATTTCACTATTTTATATTAGCTCTAAGTGTCTCAGTCTCTTATTCTCTAGTTAACCTATGACTCAAACAGTAAAATTCCTGGAAAAAGTATTCTTAGAAGAATCAGAATACTTCTCATATACAACTTATTCCATATCACTTGCTGTGCTATCACATGAAAACAAAATGCAGTAATGGATGGTATCAGGGTGACAGACTAGAGGCCTTTAAAATGGCATACATTTGTTGAGTATTTGAACGGTACCATAGGCATAGCTTAATTCTAGAATATGAGAAGGTAATTCCTACTCTCTCCATTTAGGCATAGCTCAAAGAATAACTGGAGTAGAGCTTGCCCAAGATTAAGTACTTACTTCTGACCATACAGTGACATTATAATTAACCACTGTTTTGGGACAGAATCTCCCAAATGACAAGGGGCACTTTCAGTTTGGATGGTTATTGACCATTATGTGTGGTTAAAAATAAAAGGTTTTCATCTACAATGAGATACTGTTCTTACAATGACGCTTGTGGAAAATACCATCTGAATGGCGAGTCTTGGAACCTGCCGTTGATATTATTTACAAGAGACATCATTTTGAGGATACATGGAAGTTTCCACTTACTGATATGTTCAAATATTTAGTTTCTACTATACAAGGAAAAAATTATGCTAAGCCTTGGGATTTCAGAAAAAAAAAACATGATTTCTGCATGTGAGGAATTCTCACAATGTGTAAATTTATGAGACTGAAGAATGTAAATAACTCAGTGACTGGATAAAATAAATATCGGTTGGCTAATCAGATAATGTTGAAAATTTTTAGTGAGCAGGTATGTGAAACAAGTTTCACAGGACAAATAGGAGTTTACATAGGAAAGGAAGAATAAAGCTTTGTTTGGAGATCAGAATAGAAGATGGGACAATTCCCAGTGAAAATTTCAGCCAAAAGAGAAATCAGATGTGTAGGGCCACAGGGCCAGTACAGAGAACCTCAGAAAGTGCCCCCTTGCTGATTAAATCCTTCTACATACAAATACAATTTGGCTAATATGTAATGAATCAATAACACTGAAATTATTGGCCTACTAATTATTTACTATCAAACTGAATAAACTTTAGACATTTGTTTCCAGATACTGAAATCAATAATTATAGACTATTAATAGATCTTTCACTGTTTTTAAACACTGAAAAACACCCAAATTACCCTCATATGTTTGAAATTCTTCTCCAAAAATAAACAGAAAAGCCAGCAGTGAAATTCTTAGTAATAAAAGTGAAGAATATAAAAACTCAAAACAATATAATGAAAACAATTAATCTTGACAGGACCACCTTATATGTTGGCATTATAAATAAAAGAAGACATTCCAATTGCTATGGTTATTTTGTTTTGGATAGACAATGAAATAGAAACTGCATGATTTTAGGAGAATAATTTAATGTCTGATGAGGATTTTGAATATGTTTTAATCTCTTTCTTTTAATCTTATACATTTTCTATTTTGTTGCCAGCATTTTTTAGTATTCTAGAAAATACTGAGGTCCCAATAGCATCCTGGAGTTCATCAGTTGATGTGGCCTGTGAGCTCTACAATTGGCCTCCCAGCAGTACTTTTTGTTATTTAAACAAAGGGGTAATAAAATGTGCAAGATGAAAATGCTGGTCCTTTTGTTTTTGCAGTCTCCAATGTCCAACTGAATAAAAACAAAGCTTGGACTATGACACAGTGAATGCCTAATAATATAGTGCCCATATATAACATAGTGCCTATATTTTATATAAATATATTTATTTTTTCTTCCTCCTTGGAGTTATTTTTTTTTACTAAATTCAGAACTCTTAGTTTCATAACATCAACATACAAGACAAAAGTCTACATGATTTGCATTCTAGACCACGTGTATTGCTAATGACAATACCTTCCCCTACATCCTCTCCTCTTCAAAAATTTAAAACATGGCATATTTAAGTGCAAAAGGATGGCATGCATCTTTTTGGATGGTCACCCCTTAAAGAATTCTAGTATTTTTTTCTAGGTAATATCTTTATCTTGTATTAAGTACCATAGGAACAATTTCTTCTGAAAGATAATGTCATTTAAATTGATGGTTGTGTGTGTGTGTGTGTGTGTGTATATATATGTGTGTGTATATATATATATATAATTAAAGGTTTTAAATTATACATATAAAACTTTAAAAAATGAACTCAAAATTGATTACAGTCTTATAAAACCCAAAACTATAAAACTACTAAAAGAAAACTCGGAGAAAACAATTTATCACATTGGTCTGGGCAAGGATATTTTGGATAAGACTTAAAAAACATAGGTAACGGCCGGGCACGGTGGCTCACACCTGTAATCCCAGCACTTTGGGAGGCCGAGGTGGGTGGATCACAAGGTCAGGAAATCGAGACCATCCTGGCTAATACGGTGAATCCCCATCTCTACTAAAAATACAAAAAATTAGCCGGGCGTGGTGGCGGGCACCTGTAGTGCCAGCTACCTGGGAGGCTGAGCCAGGAGAATGGTGTGGACCCGGGAGGCGGAACTTGCAGTGAGCTGAGATCGCGCCACTGCACTCCAGCCTGGGCGACAGAGCAAGACTCCGTCTCAAAAAAAAAAAAAAATAGGTAACAAGAACAAATATAGAAAAATAGGATTAAGTCAAACTGAAAGGTTTCTACAACCAAGTAAACAATCAACAGAATAAACACTCAACAGAATAAACAATCTAAAGAATGGGAGAAAATGTTTGCAAACTATATGCCACTTGACATGGGATTAATATCCAGAATATATTTAAAAAACCCAAATTACGAGATAGCAAATAATAATAATAATGTGATTAAAAATGGGCAAAATATCTGAATAGACATTTCTCAAAAGAAGAGATACAAATGACCAACAGGTACATCAAAAACATACTCAAAATTACAAATTATTAGGAAAATGCAAATCAAAACTACCATGAGATATTACCTCACCCCAATTAGAATGGCTACTATCAAAACGATGAAAGCTAATATATGGTGTCTAGGATGTGGAAGAAGAGGAATTCTTACACTCTGTTGATGGTAAGGTAAACTAGTAGAGCCATATGTATATATATATATAGTTTGGAATTATAGTATATATATACACTATAGTATATATAGTATATACTATATATAGTATATACTATATATAGTATATACTATATATAGTATATAGTATATATAGTATATATATAGTATATATATACTATAGTATATATAGTATAGATCTATACTATATATATAGTATATATATGTAGTTTGGAATTATAGTATATATATAGTTTGGAATAATAGTATATATATATTATATATATATACAGTTTGGAATAGTATATATATAGTTTGAAATAATAATATATAGAGAGAGTTTGGAATAATATATATATATAGTTTAGAATAATTATATATTATATATATAGTTTGGAATAATAGAAATAGGTTTTATTCCACTATATCTGAAAGCCTGCCATTTTACATTAATAAGATTCTTGAACTAAATCTTAAATTTAAAAAAAATCGTCATGTTTCCACAGATGGATATAAATACAATGTGCTTGATACATATGTTTCCACATCACCAAAGCCAGTGAATGTACTGGGTGAAGATCAGCCTCGGAAACATTCAAATACTTTGAATTTCACATCTTGAATCTGATATTGGGTTAGCACAATCACTAATGCTCCATTGGCAGGAGGTAACTGGGGCATAGAGGTTCTAGACTCTTCAGCAACCACAGCTTTTGAATATATTAGAAAACTTATATTTGAAATATAATGAGTTATTTACAATTATATTTCAAAATTACATTACTCAGGATTCTCCAGTGTATCTTGATAATATAGGATTTTTACCAATCTAGTAGGTGAGTAATGAAATTTTAGTATACTTTTAATTTGTTATATACCCTTGATGATACAGGTTAAAACTATTTTATGTTTAAACATATTTTGAGTTCACAATAAATAATTACAAAATTATAATCAAATTATAGTCAATATTTAGAGGGTTAACATAAGTAAAACTTTGTTGATTCGATTAATTAGAAAATACAATTACTGTGGTAAGCGATTAAAGCAATTATTCAATTGTATAAAATAATAAATGGTTTTATGTATCAAAATGCCAAAAATCAGACTGTCTTCAAGATTGATCTTTTATTTTTGGATAACTCAATACATTTAGTAAAATTTATGGCATGAAACTATTTTTCGGGATATAACTTTGTGTCTCTTTAGTGATAGATGAGGCTTAAAAGGTATCCCCACACTTTGTTCAGCTTGTATTAAATCTTTAGAATTGGAAAGTCCCAAGAGAGTACTAGGAAATTCAGAAGTGTTTTCCATTCGTCAATTCTTTTATCACACAATATCATTTTGAGTACATGTCGAGGCTTTTCAAAATGTGATTTCTGCTTAACTTGACATGGGCATTTTATCACTGCGTGTTAGAATTCACACAATTACTGCTGTCCTTGACTTGAAGCATTTTTACTTTGCACACTGACGTTCATTAAAAAAAACCTCAGTCTGTTTATCACTGCTCTTTTCTTATCTGTGATATTCACTATTATAATAAAAATATACATTTCTGAAATTAAAATATTAATATATTGTAGACATTTTTATTATGAATTCACTTTATAAAATTAAAAGTAGTCTCAATGTCTGATGCTTTACCTGAAGAGACTGGTGTACAACTTGAACTTATTTAAACTAAGCTTTTATTTGAAACAGTATGTATATTAAATAGTACGTGTATGTAACTTTTGCTAAATTTTCAAGATTTTAACATTTTGATTTAAACATTTGCTTCACGAAGTTAACCTTAGCAAAGGTATGTTTTCTGTAAGTACCTACATTATTTTAATACCTCTTTACATCGGAGATACACATTTTAAGCCAAACTCATTTAGCTAATGTAAAGGATGTATATTCATTTTCTTTAATTGAAATAATACTTTATTGAGTAAAATGCAAGTATTTTTTAAAACAAATGTTGTTTTCTGAAGAGAAAGGTAAATTATTATACTCTAAGTTCTGGGACACGTATCCCAGAACTTAAAGTATAATAACAAGTAAATTATTAAACATTAAATAATTTTAACAACAGGTAACTATCTCTATTTTTAGTGGATTACACGTCTATTTCTCTTCAACAAGGGTTCATCCTTGTTTTAAAAAACAGTTGCCTTATATGGCAATTTTTCATTTACATTTTTAACCCATTAAATTAGTGTACTCTAAGAAGTTAATTTGTCATTTTGATAACCTAAAATATCTCTGAAAGACAAATTGAACATATTAAATATAATTTAAAGATAACTTCAAAATTGTCTTTTTTTCTACCACTATCCATAAATTTTAATACCATTTTCTTCTTTATGAATACAATTTTTTTTGGCTTAAACATTTTTGGATTATCTGATTATATGAGGAGTCTATTTTGCAATTTCTTTGCTTCTTCTTTAAAATTATTTTTGTGTATTATAAAACCTGTTTCTATACTTTTTTGTTTGTGTTTCAGTTTGTTTTTGTTTATGTTTTGAGATGGAGTCTCACGCTGTTGCCCAGGCTATAGTGCAGTGGTGCGATCTCAGCTCACTGTAACCCCCGCCTCCCAGGTTGAAGCAATTCTCCTGCCTAAGCCTCCTGAGTAGCCGGGACTACAGGCGGGTGCCACCACACCTGGCTAATTTTTTTTTTTTTTTTTTTTTTTTTGTATTTTTAGTATAGACGGGGTTTCACCGTGTTAGCCAGAAGGATGGTCTCGATCATCTGACCTCGTGATCCTCCCACTTTGGCTTCCCAAAGTGCTGGGATTACAGGCAGGAGCCACCACACCCAGCCCTCTACACTTTTAAAATAGTTTTTAAACTAGGGAAATAAAAAATACAGGTGTTGACAGTGACAGTAAAGACAGGAGTATTAATTAGTGTCTTGTGTATATGTAAGCATTGCAGATGGCTTTTCTTCTTGGTGCATAATTTAAGAATAACAATCACTAATTTCTAGCCTACTCATGAATAGATGTATGTGTGTATATACATATATATGTATATATAATATAAAAAGCTATTATATTAAATTATAAGCTTTTATAAGTATGACATATAGGAAACAAAACGTGTAGTTAGCGATTGCAACAAATATAAAAAATCTAATTTATTATTAATTAGAATAATATTTATTATTAATTTATCATTAATCACAATTTATTTTAAAAAGATTCAAATTGAATCTTTGAAGACGCATGGTAGCTTAGGAAAAAATAGATATTAAAAATCAAAGTTTAGAAAAACATGATTTTTGATTTATACTATTTTATAAAAACAACTCTGGTTTATCTCATCTATTAATCATTTGATTAATTCACTGATTTAAAAGCATTGAGAAATTTCTATTGAACATTTGTGGTGATGGATGGTGAGAAACACAACATTAGAAACAATGACTCCTGTTCTCAAGAGTGATTACAATTAATTTTGTGATATAAAAATTCCTATAGTTTAAGAAAGTATTTATAATAAATAAAAATATGTATCATGACCTTTAAGTTGAATAGAAATTTCAAGAAAGGAAATAATTCACTAATTTGAAATCATCAGAAAATATGTTCTGAAGGCTACAGACCTTGATTTTACAACCTCAACCATTAATCTCTATTAGCATAAATTTTGTTATAAGCCTCATGTCTGTTCTCATTGTACTCTGTTCCGGCTTGAAATTCCACATTGCACCTTGTACAATTCTCATTTATTTATTTACAGGCAAACTCATATGTAAAAAGTGATCTTTTGGGCCTGGAGACCGTTTTTTAGCCCCAGTTCAAATTGGTGAATACCATATTTAACTAAACTAGAAATTAGTAATATTCTGGAAATATAACTGTATTTCAATAAATAATTTTATTTGTGATTTCCGATCATTCTTTGGCATCAAAGTGACTCTTTGAAATAATTAATGCTGTATTGGAGGAAAATGTCAGTGCTAATCACCTCATCATACTTTTCTCCTAACACCCAAGAAAAACCGGAGATCTAAATAGCTCCGTCCTCTCTTGCACATTCACTCTTTTTCACATATCTGGCTCAGAAGAGTTCACAGCTAAAGGGTCAGCATTGTTTTTAATACTTGGGTTAACAATGAGAAAAGTTTCAGGACAGTTATCTTTCATATCTACGTATTCAGATAGTCTGTATAGTAGGCATGGGCTTGCTCATATATGTGTGTACACACATACATATATTCATGAGTAGGCCAGAAATCAGTGATTGTTATCCTTAAATTACGTACCAAGAAGAAACATTGTATACTTTTAACATTATTCTTTGGCTACATAAAAATATCACTATTCAGTTTTTGAAAATCTATAATACGGTTCTTTAGAAAATAAAAGTTTTATGTTCAAAATGTAGCAACCATATGTATATTGTCATCACATTATTATATTAAATAATCATGTTATGCTGCTATATTAATGTCCTTGAAACTATCTTGTCAACAATAATAGTTATTATAAATGTTTCCAGGAATTTGGTAATAGTAAATCTATGAATTTAGTTCAGAATCACAAGTGATTAATTTTGGCTCATTTGAAGGTTATGTGTGCCACTAGATGCCATATTTTATTTAAAGTAAGTGTTTAACTAGGAAATTGAATTCCTTATGATATCCTCAAGGCTTAAGGATGTTTAATAAGTATAATACATTTTGGCCAGATGCAGTGGCTCATGCCTGTAATCCCAGCACTTTGGGAGGCCGAGGAGGGCAGATCACCAGGTTAGGAGTTCAAGACCAGCCTAGCCAATATGGTGAAACCCCATCTTTACTGAAAATATAAAAATTAGCCGGACGTGGTGGCACGTGCCTGTAGTCCCAGCTACTTGGGAGGCTGAGGCAGAAGAATAGCTTGAACCCGGGAGGTGGAGTTTGCAGTGAGCCAAGGTCATGCCACTGAACTCCAGCCTGGGCAACAAAGCAAGACTGTCTCACACATGCACAAAAAAATATAATACATTTTAAATGACGTATAAATGACCAGATTATTTTCCCGCGTTCTGTTGCAATGGAAACAAAGGGAATTACCTGCGAAAATTTCCAAATGCACCACAAGGATAACTACAATAATAAAGACAATTTTATCTGTAAGGCTGTATCCCTCAAATTAATGATGTTTTACCATTCTATTATCGGCTTCCTAGAGGTACATTTTCACAGCAGTGTGGTTAAACTATGAGCAAATCTTCAAGAAGAATTCTGTGCAACTGAATGTTTGATGTGACTCAAGGACAAGTCTAACAGTGATCATTAGTGAGCTACCATGTTTAAAATATTTCAGGTTTTCTTATATGCCAGTCTTTTTTTATTTTTTTAAATTTCTGACTTTGTATGTCACCACCTCTTTCCTATCCAAGCTGTATCAAGCTCATTTTCTTATCTGTGTGGGTCTTTGTACAGTATATGCCTTTTATGTGAAACAAATGCAAAAATCTCCAAGTTCATTTGTAATTATTTTCCTAAAGTAAGGAAAAATGTTTATACAGCAAATATGTTTAGGTTAGAGAGTTATGAATGATTTGATATTTTTCTTCTGTATATTTTTCAATATTTCCTTAAACTTCTATAACAAACATGGTGATTTAGTAATCTAAAAAACTATTAATATTTTTAAAAACACACCTGAAACATTCATTTGCCTGGCATTTATTTGTTTTTGTCACCCTTTTTCCAAGTTTACTGCCTTCCTCATCTTGCAAACTCCTCCATATATCACTTTTCAAAAAATCTACTAACACCACATTTTTATCTAGCTGTTATTACTATCTTGTCCTAGAAGTGCAATTACCTCTCTCCTTAGAACATTGACTCCCCCATCCATGAGGATGCCAGATGTTCTACGACAGCAAAAATTTAATACAATACATTGCCTTCAATGGCTAGGATTCCACATCTTCTCCAAAGATCATTTGCTGCTTGTCCATTTCTCTCTAGATGAAAAGGAGCTCACATTTAGAGTGACCTTGGATTAGGTCTAGTCTTTCATTTACTCAGTACTTCACTATTGCACATCACTGAACCAATACTTACTTTTGGTGCAACATTTACAGCCCAGGGCTTCAACTTCAGTTAATTACTTTTTAATTATAAAATATAAATTTAGCAATTAAAAATTGTATTCATTCAAGGTGCCCAGTGTGATGATTTGCTATACATATATGTTGTGTACTGACTACAACAGTCAAATTAATTAACATCCATTGCCATGCATGGTTACGTTACCCTTTGTGTGTTGGGGGTGCGGGGGGATGGGGGGTGAGGACACTGAAAATTTGCTTTCTTAGCAAATTTCAAGTAAACTATACAGTATTAACTATAGTCACCACGTTGTACATTAGATCCCTAGAACTTACTCATCTTAAAACTGAAAATTTGAAACCTTTGGCCAACATCTTTCCATTTCCCCCAGTGTTAGTCCGTGGCAACCACTGTTCTACTTTTGTTCCTATACTTTTGACATTTTTAGATTCCATAGGTAAGTGAAATCAGACAATATTTGCCTTTCTGTGTTCAGTTTATTTTACTTAGCATAAGTTCTTCATATTTGTCCATGTTGTTGTCACAAATGTCAGGATTTTCTTCTCTTCTATGGCTGAATAATATTCCACAGAGTACATTATATATATTTTATATATAGTGTATATATAATATATGTACACAGTGTATATATATATTACATAACATTTTATATATAATATTTATATATTATATATAACATTTTATATATATTATATATAACATAGATATAACATTTTAAAATCTGTTTATCCATTGATGGACAGTTGGATTGATTCCATATTGCGGCTACTGTGAATAATTCAGCTAAATTTTTAGGTGATCCTTGTGGAACAATCACAACCCTGTGTTCCTCAGCCAATATGTTGGCTACACAATGAATCCTCCTGTCTAGAGCCTTCACTAGCTACACACCTGGTGAAATGTCACCAACTGGTGGCATAGGCAGCCTAAAGGGCACTGAATTTTAGATCTTCTTAGTTTTCTAGAATATTCTGAATAATCAAGTAAATTAGTAGTACTTGCAATTTTTAAAAAATATCTATATAAAATTGAATTGTTTTATAAGGCCCATAAAAATGAAATATATAAACACGTTGGATGTTGTGCTCTACTTTATGTTGTACTGCAAGAAACAGGTTACCATATTTAAAAACTTGGGTCAAGACACCTACTATATCAATGATTGACCACAAAATAAAATTTTATGCCATTTTTTCTTATACTATCATAAAGTTTTATGTATTTTTCTTCATTAAAAATTGTAAATGCCTCACTTATAAGAAAAATGTTGGCTGTATAAAGTTTCTAACTATCCTACGTGATGAATATCAGTTATTTATTCTAAATACGTAACCTGTGTGCATTTTGGTGATAAAATAAGTGTTCATTACTTGGAAATACATTATTATGATAATAAACAGTGAATGTTGGCAGAGCACGGTGGCTTACACCTGTAATCCCAGCACTTTGGAAGGTCAAGATGGGCAGATCACTTGAGGTCAGGAGTTCGAGACCAGCCTGGCCAACATGGCAAAAATTTATTCTACAAAAAAATTAAAAAAAAAAAAATTAGCCAGCCTGGTGATATACACCTGTAGTCCCAGCTACTCGGGAGGCAGAGGTTGCAGTGATCCAAGGTAGTGCCACTACACTCCAGCCTAGGCAACAGAGCAAGATTTCATCTCAAAAAAAAAAAAAAGAGTGAATGTTTATCTTAAAAATTTTGTTTCATTTTTACTTTACAAAATAAATAGCTGGCAAATCTTCAATATTGGTAACTTCTAATCTTTCTCTTTTAATTTTACTGATTCATGTAGTGTAAACCTGTCAAGTACTGATTTAACCTACATATGTTTCGATGAAACATACCAGTATAATCCATCCCATATACTTTTCACAAAGGAGAGAAGAGGTATACCTAATCAAAATCATTGATAAAACTCAAATAATTCATGTTTTATTTGATTATATATTCAAAGGTATGGGAATATATTGTCTTTAATAAACCATAGACACTGATAATTGTCTATTGGTTGGCTACCAAACAGAGGCTTAAAAATCATAAGGATGGAAGTTTTTCTTCCAAGAAGAGGCAGTAGTTGCATTTTTCCTATTTCTCTTACAAAGCGCAACTGAAACAAATATCAACAAATCCACATTTTCTTTTTTTTGTTTGTTTTACTTTATCAACATTAATATTCAAGTTTTGATAACATACTGCAGTTTTGTAAAACATTACTATGGGGGAAGTTGGGTAAAGGGTACACAGGATCTCATCGTTATTATTTCTTATGTAATTACAAATGTAAATTAAAATAAGAGGCATAATTCTCTCTGTGGATAATAAGGGAAGATAAGAAGTACTCTTTTTTTCTCAAGGCACTTACTTTAGAAAATGTGTAATTGTAAGTACTTTCTCCTCTCTTTGAAATGTATGTAAATCCTTTTGACTTCTAGATGGCCTTTTTGTCACTCTTATGATCCAGGATTGGCTTTCTCAAGAACTTGAGAGACTTCTCTCTGAAATACAAACCTCAAGAGAGACATCATCCCTATCTCCTAGTTTCTATGGGAAGGCAGGAGCCTAACCTCCAAATTAGCAAGGCGAGACCCTTGCTTCAATTTGCATAACTACCTCCTATCATCAAGAGATAAAGAAGTTTGTTTTCCCTCTAGATAAAGCCAATTAGCTAACATAGATGGTGGTCACCCCAATTACCAAGTGAATTTAGGATGAATTACATGTGACAAATAGTGCCAAGTCCGTCCTCTTTCTTGAGGACTAGTTATTGCTTATTTGAAAATACATATGTAATGAGTTGTATCTGCTTGGCTATAAGAAAAGATCAGATTTCTCTCTGTCTTTGCATCTCTTAGCTGACTGCTTATAATGCATATTACATTCTAATTTAATGCTTATTAAATATTAAAATAATTTCATTTCTTTTACTTTGTGGAGAGGTTTTATGGACTTGGGAGAAGACTCTTTTTAATTATATTTCCCTAACACTTATGACTTCATATGATTCTACAATTACCTCCAAATAAAATGTTAATTAAAAATCATGAAGTTTTTTAAAAAGAGAAGTCACATTAAGTAATTTAAAAAATAACTATATAACCATAAAAGAAAAGGGAAAGAATATTGGTGTTGATCAACCTCGAGAAGATATGAGATTTGGTAAGTATAATATTTGGATTTAAGAAATTGGCTTCTTTATTAGGTCTTTATCTCAATGTCCTTAGATCTTTATTATTGCTCTATGCCTGCTACCCGATATTAGTTAAGCCATTAGAATCTACGCCTGAAATACAGGAAATATGCCACCACCATATCTCCCCTTTCACAGACCGAATGACTTCCCACATCTGCTCACTGTGTGCTGAAACATGCACAGACCATTCTTTGGAGCAATGTGTCTCTGAGAAACCACATCATAAGAGCTTTATAGCCATCTCTTTAAACATACTAGGCGTGGAAACTATGCAAGGAGTAAAGAATGTAACTAGTGACAAAAATAACATGCTTACTGCTTTCCATAAAGAAAAGTGGAGGTTTTTTAAAAAGTAAAGTGACTAAAAGTGATCTTGGCAAAAAGAAAGTCTCTCTCTTCTTTTTTCTCTTTTTCCTGAAAGACATGTTTCTTCCTTTCTCCCTATACATTACTCATACTTTAATAACCATCTTTCAAAGACTACTAATTCAAACACTGAAGGGAGGTCAATCTCTTCTGAATATCTATTTTAAATAATCAATACAAGAAAATTAATCAGTAGGTAATATTATGTGATTTACATTTAATGACTATGTTTTAAAAACATGAAAAATAAACTGCATGCATATAAACCCACCTGAGAGGAACACTGATATTACACAACCTTCATATAAATAGCTATATCTTGTTTGGAAAGAGTTAAAATTGATGCTGTATTAAAATTAAATATTTTTATAATTTATTAGGACATTATATACTAACTTGATTATGCTTAACCAAACGAACTAAAAATGACATTAAGATAATTTAACCAAGCTTATACTAAAGGCAAATTATGTCAAACCCAAAAAACAGAAGTGGTACAATTTAAAAACAATTATTAATTATTGAAGAGTCCTTCTGATATTTTCTATGCAAAAGAAAAATTAAAACCTAAGTGTGTACATATTTAAACACAACACTTAAAACTGTACATGCATTGTTTAAAGAAATAACTCTGTGGGCTAAAGAAAAGTAAAAAAAATAGTTTCAGTGGAAACACTGGTGGGTTTTGTTTGATTAAATTGGAGATTTGCATAAACATGAGTGATCACTAAAAGGGGCAAAAACAAAAAAAAGGTCATGCACAGCTGTAAGTACAATTTCAAGAAACGGATTTTTTTTTTCATTTCTGCTGAGAAGTATATTTTGAAATATATTGAAACAAATGTAAACATTGTGTAAATTTTCCATTCCTTTTTACTCTTCCCATCAAAATAAATTACATACACAATCAGAATTTGAGATTACAATGAAAACAATTTAAAATTGTTTATAACATTTGGTAAAGAGATGAGTGTGAGAAATCACATAGTGAACCCAAGGACAATAAACATATGATCTGAATGAAATGTGTACAAACGTGAACATCTGAACCCCACAACCTTATGAGGCAACATGGTCCTTATTTTTTCTTTAAAATTAGAATCCTTGTTAATAGTACAGTGACTTCAAATTGATTCCTTGATTAAATTCTGGAAGTAATTTAAAAAATACCTCGTTAGCTGCTCTCAAACTGTATTGCATTAGTGACTATGATATGAATAATAAAATGAAGTGTTTCCGCTTCATTGATATTATTTATATTCTATAACTCCAGCTACTTTGTCATGAATGAGCAATATGTTCTAAAATGTAATTAAATATTTATATAATTAAATATTTAATTATATATTATATAAATATTATATAAATATAAAATTATATATTGTAATTATATATTATATAAATATAAAATTATATAAATATTTCATTAAATATTTATATAATTAAATATTTATATTTAAATATAATTAAATATTTAATAAAATATATTAAATATTTATATTGATATTGTAACAACAATATCAAATATGCCTCTAGCATGTAAGCTATAGAAGTTAAAATGCTAATTAAAAAGTATAAATTTGCCAAATTTTCAAATATTTAATAACAAATGTGATTCTAAAATAAAATTGATAAGATAAACATATACAGATATACTCATAGGTATATATACCCTAGTTTATACCTATAAATTTTTGCAAATGCATACTTACTTGCTATATTTATGCAAATATGTGTGTATTTCATGCTATAATATAAAAATGAAAATAAAATGTAAAGCTGATGTGGTAGATTGAGATTCTAATTCTTCGACCTCCAAAATTTGCAGATGATCCTTTTTGTTAGACAGGAGTACCTATTTTCTCTGAAAATTCTTTTAGTTACTTCTAGAATTGCCACTCAATGTTTAAGACCTCCCTCTCTAATTAAATCAACTTTTAGACAAACTTATAAGAACAGCTATATTTTACTGATAGCAAAAATAACACTCAAGATGAGCAGTAAAAACATACAATTATCTAAAACGTAATGGTTCCTGAGTCAGCAGTATATGTACTTAGTGAGTCATAGAATATACATACATGGAAAGAAACCTAGTGATCATAATGCAATGTTTTATAAGTCTCTTTGGTAACCATATGCGTTAGGCAGAATAATGACTCCTCTAAGGATGTCTGGGTTCTAATACTGCAAATCCATGTATGTGTTACCTTACATGGGAACAAGATTCCGCAGATATGATTAAGTTGAGGAGCTTGAATTGAGATTATCTGGGATGATTTAGGTGGCCCCAATGAAATTACAAAGCTCATTAAAAGTGGAAGAAGAGGCAGAACTGTAGATCAGTGCAATGCCATGTGAGAGGACTCAAATCAAAACCACAATGAGATACCATCTCACATCAGTTAGAATGGCAATCATTAAAAAGTCAGGAAACAACAGATGATGGAGAGGATGTGGAGAAATAGGCATGCTTTTATACTGTTGGTGGGGGAGTGTAAATTAGTTCAGCCATTGTGGAAGACAGTGTGGTGATTCCTCAAGGATCTAGAACTTGAAATACCATTTGACCCAGCAATCTCATTACTGGGTATATACCCAAAGAATTGTAAGTCATTCTTCTATAAAGACACATGCACACATATGTTTATTGCAGCACTGTTCACAATAGTAAAGTCTTGGGACCAACCCAAATGTCCATCAATGATAGACTGGATAAAGAAAATTTGGCACAAATGCACCATGGAATACTATGCAGCCATAAAAAAGGATGAGTTCATGACCTTTGCAGGGACATGGATGAAACTGGAAACCATCATTCTCAACAAAGTAACACAAGAAGAGAAAACCAAACACCACATGTTCTCACACATAAGTGGGAGCTGAACAATGAGAACACATGGACACAGGGAGGGGAACATCACACACTGGGGCCTGTCAGGGGGTAGAGGACTGGGGAGGGATAGCATTAGGAGAAATAGCTAATGTAAATGATGAGTTGATGGGTGCAGCAAACCAACATGGCACATGTATACGTATGTAACAAACCTGCACGTTCTGCACATGTACCCCAGAACTTAAAGTATAATAATAAAAAAAATAAAATATAGAGTTAAAAAAAAAAGAAGATGGAGGAAGGGAGCCATGAGCCACAGAATAGAAGTGTCTGGTTGAAGACAGAAAAGACTCTGAAAAATTTTCTCCTAGGCCCTCTAGAAAGGAATGCAGCTCTGCCAACACCTTGACATCTTGACTTTAGTCCAGTGAGACCTGCCAGACTTACGTGCAGAACTCGAAGGCAATAAACTGTGTTCTCTACACTACTAAATGTGTGATAATTTGTCACAGCAACAATAAAACTTAATATACCATCAGCCCTGTATCACTGGGCAAAGAATTCATTATGAAATGCTTCACTTTAGCCTGTCAACTTTATTTTCAGTGTATACAACAACAGCTGTAAAATGTTGGTAGTCAACAGGTTACACATGCAAAACAGAAAACTAGATATTGAAGCTGTTGACTTTTGTCTTTTTAGAAACTTCAAAAGTGTTTACTAAGGACCTCAAAATATAAATATTTTCACAAGTCACCCAGTTTTCTTTAATTATATTTGAATATCAATGAGCCATCTTCAGAAAACAGCATTCCTTAGGGCTGAGTTCTATTGGTGTCCCTGCCTAACAGCAACTTCAATAACCTCCAATCCAGTCATTCTTGATTGTACCTTTTCCAGTTTTCAAATATGACAGAAATAATTCTTAGTAAATGACATATGCAATGCCAGAAAATGAGACAATACACCAAATCCTAAATTCAAAATTTGTTTAATATCATTCTGGTTCATTCAGGTCACCACTTAACTCTACATTATGTGAAAGGAGAAAAAGTGTTAGTTCTCATTTAAGATTCTTTTGCTTACTTTATAGTTCTTTTACAGAAAATACTCATGTGTCAATTTAATATCTGGAATGTTAGTGTGTTTATAAGTAAACAACAAAAAATCAATATAACAGAGTCTTATGTGACAAAGAAATTTTTCTCTACTTTGTTAAAATTCAGAAGTAGAAAATCCAAAGATAGTGTGACTATGTCCTATAATTCTTCATAAATACAGACTTTTTCTGGATTATCCTACGAATCCTGAAGTATGATTTTAATTACTGTTTCTAAATATTAGAATGAGATCTACTATCACATTTACATATCAGGCAACAAGATGAAATAAGCACCAAATAATAAAACAAAATTTGAACATCGACTACATTTTATAGTTTTCCAAAAGTTCACGAATAACATTTTTACTTACATTTCATTATCCAGAAACAAGTCATATGCTCATAACTAGCTACAAGAGTTTTTGGAAATGCCATCTCTATCCTGAATAAACATGGAGAGCGGATAGCTTTTTTTACAATGGGAAAAGTTTTTTACAACAGATACTGAAAAAGTCTAGTACTGTTTGCCAAACCATGCTTAGAGACAGGTAGACAACTATAACCCAGAACAAAGAAAGAGAGAAAGAGAGAGAGAGAGAGAAGGTGGGAGGGAGGGGGGAAAGGAAGGAAGGGAGAGAGGGAGGGAGGGAGAAACAGGAAGAAGATATACAGATAATCACATTTAGTCTTCATAGATCTTTTATATGACAGAAAATACTACATTCCCCATTTTGTCAACAAGAAAACCCAAGCACAGGGAGGTTGAAATGTATGTGAAAGATTACATAGCTAGGAGGTGATGGAGCAGAGTATGAACCTAGTTTTTTTTTAAATCAATACTTTTCTACCCTTAAACAATAAGTGATACTATAATATTCTGTAATAACACAAACAACCTTACTTTACTTCAGATTTTTTTTCTTTTTTTTCAGGCAGGCCTCACTGTGTCATCCAGGCTGGAGTACAGCGATGTGATCTTGGCTCACAGCAGCCTCAACTTTACAGCATCCTCAACCTTCCAGAAGCCTCAACCTCCTGGGCTCAAGTGCTCCTCCCACCTCAGCTTCCTGAGTAGCTGGGATTACAGGCATGTACTCCCACACCCAACTAATTTTTGTATGTTTGGTAAAGATAGGGTTTCTCCATGTTTTCCAGGCTGGTCTTGAACTCCTGGGCTCAAGCAGTACCCCTGCCTCAGTCTCCCAAAATGCTGAGATTACAAGCATGAGCAACCACGCCCAGCTAATTATTTTTTAATAGGTATATATTCATTTTAACTTCTATTTATATTATGTTTTATAATTCTTTATGATTTTCAGATATCTAAGTCTTATTAAGGGGTTACAATGCTTTTTCTGATATGGATAGGAGGCAGAGAAATACTGGGTAGAAGAGGATGGGTCCCCAGCAAATGCCCCACCCACCTCAATCCTAGAAACCTGCCATCTTCAATGGGAACAGCCATTCCTATTTTCATGCCCTAATGTTACCTTTTCCAAGACTACTCTGACCCGCCATGCCTCTGTCCTGTGCCCATATAAACCCCAAGCTCCATGAGCAGAGGTACAGAGGAGCAGAAGAGTGGCAGAGTCGCAGACTGAAGTGGCAGAGAAGGAAAGAAGAGAAATAGCATCTGAATGTTGAGAGGAGTTTGGCTGGAGATAGTCAGAGAGGAGATCAGCCACAGGACCACCGAACTCCTGGGGAAGATCATCTTTGCACTCTATCCCCTTTCCAGCTCCCCATCCATCTTGCTGAGAACCACCTCCATCACTCAGTAAAATCTCCTCAGTCAACATCACTCAAGTCCAAGTGACCTGATTCTTCCTGGATGCCAGACAAGGACTTGGGTACCAAGAGGGCAGGTTGTAAAAGGCTGTCACTCTGATTCTCCACCAAGCTGATTTGACACTAAACTGTCTGCAGATGGCAGAGCTAAAAAAGCATTAATTTTAACACACCTCTAGATGCTACCATGGGGCTGGAGCCCAAGAGTGCTCACCCTAGCTACTGCACCTGCTCATCTGTGTGCTCCCTATCCCATAAGGGGTTTGAGCACACAGAAGCCAAGCAAAGGAGCCGCACTCCTGTTCCAAGTCCCACGAAGGGGTGAGGGAACTCCCCCATTTCACTTTGATACAGAATCTTGTTTAAAATAACATAAATTACAGGTTAATTGATCGAAAAATTAAAAATTATATTATTTGCTTTGAAATAAATGTACCCTTAAACATATGTATACCACTGGTAATTTTTGAATAAGCATTATACACAAATATAACTGACAAACTCAGCATATTAAATATCATACATTGTTCGTTTTCTAAATTGCTATCATTTTTAAGTATTTTTATTTTCATGCATGCATACTAATAACAGATGCATACAGCCTATATTATGTTTCCATTCACAATCACTATAAATTCTGAAAAAGTAAAACATTAAGCACACAAAACAATATTATCTGATAAAAAAAGTAAGGACTCAACATTGAGCAAAGTTACAGTACTGTTTTATTATTTCTTCTAAGATGTTTACAAAAGCAAATGTTTTCAAAACAAATACTATTTGAAATAAATGCCCTAAATATGTCTCACTACCTCATTACTTTATATGGTCTATTACCATGAAGATAATATCAGTGATATGATGTATCAGTAGGTAAAAAGAATGCTTTAGAGTATGATCTTGATGAAATTAAGACTATAAATGTGTAAATTATTTAATGTTTTTGAGTTAATGGATGATTGTTTCAAGTATTCTACGGTGGTATCTACAAACATATAGCAAATTATGTGTTTTGTGAATAATCAAATATGTAATCCCAAGAACTAGTAAAGTATAAAAATATAACTAAAAGTAATTAACAAAAATAATTCAAGTTATATGAAAAATGCAAAAACTTTAAGTGAAAGGTTTATTACAATTTCTAACTCAAATGCTCACTGAGTTGTGTCCGGGAATGATTATTATTACTAAAAATGATAATATATTTACCTGATCAGAAACCAGCATACTAATAATTTTTAGTATTGATAATATGAATTCAGTACATACCCTATTTAATCTATTTTGTGGTAAAAACAAGCAGAAATGTTGTCTTTTCCCCAGCAAACATGTAATTTATGTATACATATACATATAAAAATATTTTACTTAATTAATAATTTAACATATGTGTATGAATAATGAAAATATCAAGAAGCTGTGTAATGTTTAGTAGTATTATCTTTCTGTTTAAATACACAGAATCTTGTTTAAACTATGTTAAGTGACAAGAATATTCCATGGTTAATATGTTATTTTTAACGTTACAGTGATCTGCATTCTCTGTATTCGTATGTAGAATTACTCCCCTTAATAACAATTCTAATTTTTCAAAGATCCTTAAATAAGATTTTGGATAGAAGGAAGGAGTAGGGTGGGGTAAACATAGGGGTGGGTGTAGTTCAAAAGTCATCTCCAAATTTCTGGTATGCTCCTACCTTCCCACCTGCTTTGAAGGTGATCTGCTGATTAACAGAAAGATGTACATATGTTACTTGGTCATTTGCCTTAAACTTATTTCTCTTAATTGTATATTTATATTTTCACTTTACAGGATACCAATGTATATGTCAAGTTTATTTACCAAGTAAAACTTATAATCCACATGGAACTAATTATTAATTTGTAGTTATACCCAAAAGAAAGACAAATTACTTGGGCTGAACATAACATGTTTTCAAATATTTATTGAACCACTAATTTACTGAACAATCTCAAAATTTTCTCCATCTCCTATGGCCTACAAAAGATCATCTAAATGGTTTGTACATTTAAATTGTAGTCAGTAGGGACTCCAACTCAAAACTAAGCTAATATATAACACCATTCTATAACCAAGTAATATTAATGTTTCCATTAGCTATGTTCTATGTATCAGCTACTCCGTTAGGTACATTTTATATATATCAGTTAATGCTCATGACAACACTCCTCAAGATTTTTCTTTAAAATTTCATAATATGTGTACTTTCTAATATTTAAAGCATAGTTTGTGATAATTCCAACAAACAAAAAGTTGTCTTTGCAAAGTAAATGTAATCCAACTAAATGCCTAATTCAAATAATAAAGCTGCATTTTAGTAAGTAAAACTTTAAAAAAAATAGTCATCTTGACTACGATTATGATGAATAGGGAAAATAATTTATAATATTTTTCCTTTTAAATAAGATTCAATGCAGATGTGCAAGCTATAGATTCACAAAATAACAAAGACAGACTGTGTCATCCTGAAGTGAAAGAAGAATCTATGCTACTAGAGGCTTTTAGAAAATGATAGTCTGCATCTGTGGGCAGTTTAACTTTCTGCCAAGGTTTTCATCTTCTTTTGTTTACTAAGGGTACATTTTAAAGTTAAACATCTTGAGAATTGGCGCCAGAGTTTGTGACATACAGCAGCACTTTGACATTCCTTTGGTTTCGCGAAGAAACTGGTTATCTGCAATTTGGTAAACACAATAGCATGAAATCATATTTTACTGGTTTATTTAATAATCTTGCAGACAATTTTAAAAAGGCAGATTCTAAGTAAGAAACTTGCATTTCAAGGTTTTCAGAAGTAGATAACAGTAAGCTGACATTGCGATATTGAAGAACACTTTCTATCTTGTCTTCCACTTATATATTTCCCTTTTCCTATTTGATAATAATTTCAAATTAAGTTGTCAATGATAATGTCATGAGGCCAGTTTACTACCATCCTCAAAAATTTTAAAAAAAAATCTGATCTATTTTTTATTTTTGCAGGGGGATCATTTGTTCCTTTTCTTATGCACCAAATGTTCATTGAGTACTTACTATGTTTTGACTATTTTTAAAAATCTTCCCTGTTAAGAAGATTATATAGAGGCTATTGAATTCAGTCAGATATATAAATTCGGACTTTTATTATTATGAGTTATTAAAGGTGTGACTTTCCGAACAGATTACAAGCTGGGATTGGGTGAGACACCCCATGGGGAATGTGTAGACAGTGGTTCTCATCTTGAGTTATATGCCAGAATCATTTTCTGTGCTTTAGGGCCTATACTTTTTGAAGCCCCATCTAAAAGCTATTGAATAAAAAGCTTTCTGAACAGAGACCAATCTAGACACTAAAAAAATTCTATAGAAGCTAATATTTACACAAAAGGTTGAGGAGCACTGTGGAGAGAAAGACAAAAAGAGAGTGGATACTAGGAATCCAAAACATCAGTATGTGAGTGGGTGATGGGAGGAACAGCTAGTGAATACGATGGGGAAGAAAGTGGAAGAAATGGAACAGAATCCTGTAAAAACAAGGAGGCCAACAGTTTCAAGAATAAAAAGGTGTCAGACGTACATCTTATAGATAATTCAAGCACTGTAAGAATTAAATATAGACTAAGAGATGTGTAATTTCTGAAATAACTGATCAACTTTTTCAGTGATTTCATTGGGAGAAATTCTGGACTGAGGAATAAAAAGAGAACGGGGAACCTGTAGGAAATTCACGAAGTTAGATTTTATCTTGATATGGATAGTTTTACAGATATGAAAAGGGGAATCTCATGTAAGTACACAACTGATAGTCTCGATTTTTCTATGAGGTTTCAGACAAGGGCAGCATGCTGAATTGGACTAAACATAATCTGATAACTTGATTTACCAAATTATTATTATTATTTTGTTTTTAAGGAGGGGAGAGTTTAATAGGCAAGAAAGGAGGAAGGAAGAAGAAAACAGCTCCCCCATACAGAGATAGAGATGAGGGGAGTGGGGATTCAAACAAAGGGAAGGCTGGAGAGGTGGTGTCTGATTTGCATAGGGCTAAGGGAATTGGTTTGACCAGTCATGTCACTCTCGTAGCCCAAAGAAAAACCCGGCCCTCCCACCCTAGCCTTTTAATATGTAAAAGCAGGGTGCCATGGTGTTCTACACACCTGAGGATATGTGGGGCAGGCACATGTGGGGGCAAGGGTAAGAAGAAGAGGGCGGGAATCGCCATGTTTGGGTGGACCCAGTTTCTAATGGCCAGCATTTGCATACCAAAGCTTGCTGCCTGGCTCTAAGCGTGGGGGCTTTCCTGGTAGACAAAGGTTTCTGGAGCAGCTTTAAAAGAAACAAAAACTTCCCAAGGACCCCTTTTCCTCTCTATCTACCTAAAGTAATTTGTTAATAACTCCCTGTGGAGGTGTCACCCTAAATGCTGTTGGGGGTTTTGGGTGGTGACTCCTTCTGGCTACCTCTTACTGAATGGGGGTGTTGAATGGGGAACAGTAGCTTGGGCTCCTCCTAGGGTCCATCTAAGCGTCCTCGAAAGAATGCCGTGTCCATGGGTGGTAGCAACAATGACAGTGACACTAGCAAATTGTCGATATTTATGGAGATCTATTATATGCCAGATGTTGATTTAGGATATTATATGAATGATATGATTCCATTATTATGTAGTCTAGTAGATCATAAAAGATATAAATTTGTCCAAGAGAACATAAATAGCCGATACCACAATTCAAACCCGTGTCTGTTTGGCTCCATTACTCTGGGCCTTAAACAGTACTCCAGATTCATTTTTAACTGCTTGAAGCAAAGGATAGCTTTAAATCAGGTTTTACATATTTATGAGACAGAGAAATCATTGGATTTAAAGGCAAAATTAAGAAAATGTCAAAACATGGCAATAACATTAAATTTTTCCCTTTGGTCTTAAGAAGTAAATCTTAAAATTACATGATCTAGTGTTGTTTCTCTATTGTTTTTCTAATAATTATAACTTTAGTTGATAAAACATTTGCCAAATTTTGTAAATATCTTCACTTAAATCTTACTCCCTTGGCATCAACCAAAAAATCATAACCTAATTTAACATGAATTTCCATTTAATGCATATCATTACTAGCAATTGAATGTGTCCATGCTTCTTGGCCTCACTTTAACCTCACTCCAAATTTCAAAGGGACACTCAACAATGCCTAGAAATTTTAGTGCAGTCCTACTGTGTACTCACATTTTGCTGTTTAAATTATTTTCCATATTCTATCTCCATTTCTCCTTGCTTCCTAGCCTTAAAGCTCATGACTTTATATCAAATTTGCATGCAGAGGGGATTTCCTCCATTTTTCCACTAACAAGTCAGTTGTTCATCTTCAGCTTTACATACGCTCACTGCCTTCCCTTGTCTTACTATGAATGATATGACCTTGTGCTGGTCAATGACCAAAGTCTCTCAGTATGCTCTGGATCTCCTACTGTTTCAGCCACCGGCTTCTGTGCTCATTCCTCTCCTCAGTGTTATTGCATCATTAATTACTCCCACACTACGTGGACGACATTGCCAAAGGCATAATCATAATCCTGTATTGCCTTTTTAATATTCATAATTAATTATTTTATATTTTAAGTTGACAAATACAAATAGCATATATTTATCAATGACAACATAATGTTTCAAAATATGTATACACTGTGGAATAGCTAAATTGAGCTAATTAACATATGCATAACCTTACACACTTTTTGTGGTGAGAACAAAATCTACTTTCAGTGATTTTCAATCATACAGTGCATTGTTATTAACTGTATTATGTTGTACAATTACTCTCTTGAACTTATTCCTCCTATTTAACTGAAATTTTGTATCCGTTGACCAACATTTCCCCAGTGCCCTGCCATACCCACCCCATCCCAGTCAGTATTTCCTCTTTTAAAAAAGGAAACTTCCCAGACTGAGTGTGGTGGCTCATGCCTGTAATCCCAATGCTTTGAGGAACCTAAATGGAAGACTCGTTGGAGCCCAGGAGTTTGAAACCAGCCTGGGCAACATAGTGAGACCCCGTCTCTACAAAACATTAAAAACTTAGCCAAGTGTGATTGTAGTTACTCAGGAAGCAGAAGTGAGAGGATCACCTGAGCCAAGGAGTTTGAGGTTACAGAGAGTAATAGATTTGGCTGCTGTGCTCCAGCCTGGACAACAGAACAAGACCCTGTCTCAAAAAAGGAAACTTCCCTGCACCTTGCAAACCTCTCTAGTTAACCACTCTATTCTCCTGTTCTCATATCATAACAAAACCTCTGAAAATAGAAGTATGTAAGTCATTGTTTCTAAACTATCATCTCACATTTTTTCCTCAATTTATTTCAATAAGGCTTCCATTCCCACGGCTTCAGGAAAATGTCCTTGTAAAGATCAACACAGATGATGCAGTCAAATTTGCCTATGACTTCTAGGTTCTTCTCTTATTTGACATCTCAGTAACATCTGAGATAACGGATCATTTTCTCTTTCTTGCGACAGAAGTCTGAGACTCCAAATTCTTGTGTTTTCTCCTACTTCAAAAGCCGTCTCTTCTTAATCACATATACTGGCTCTTACTCTTCTGTTCAAGCTTTGAAATGTTGGAGTATCTTATGACTCTGATATGGATGTCCTTTTCTTTGCCATGGAAATATTCTTTGCAGATAACCTCATCCTATTCTATGGCTTCTAATGTAATCAATACACACATTTGAGATTCATATCTCAAATCCGTTTTTACAGCCCATACATTTTCTCTGGAACTGCAGGCAATGTATATTCCATTGCATACTTGACCTCTCCATGTGAATATCTAACTGATGTTTCACTTACAGCTTGATCAAAACCGAACCCTTGTTAACCAGTTCCCCCCCAAAAAAACTGTTTCTTTTCAGGTCTCATCTCAACACAGGCATGAGCAAACACTCAGTGGGTCAAACCAAATCTTGTAGTTATCTGTGATTCTCATATTTCCATCCCATTTTCTTTCATTCATCAGAAAATCCTGTTGAGTCTATCTCTAAAATGTATCCTAATTTGTCCCCTTTTTGCCACTGTCACTACCAACATCCTATCTCAAGCTCCATTATTACCCTTGTAGACAATTACATTAGTTTTCTCACTGTTTTCTGTATTGCTGTCTCTTCACGGCAGCTGACACAAACTATTAAAGCCTAAATCAGATCATATTAACTCCTCTACTTCAAATACATTATGAGTTTCAATTATCAGGCATGTCCAATCTTTTGGCTTCCCTGGGCTACATTTTATGGGGCCACCCATAAAATTCACTAACACTAACTGATGAGCTAAAAAAGAAAAAAATTGCAAAAAGTCTCATAATGTTTTACAAAAGTTTACAAATTTGTGTTGGGCCGCATTCAAAGCTGTCCAGGGCTGCATGTAGTCCACAGGCCACAGGTTGGATGAGCTTGAATTACATAAAGAATTAAACAAAATTCTCACCCACAAAGCTGTACATGATCCATCTTCTATCTTGCCATTTTTATTATCTGGCCCTTTCAAAAATGTTTGTCAACTTCTATATTATTACTAATTATTATTATTATTATCATTTTTGAGACAGAGTCTCACTCTCACCTGGCTGGAGTACAGTGGCATGATCTCCACTCACTGCAACTTCTGCCTCCTGGGTTCAAGCAATTCTCCTGCCTCAGCCTCCCGAGTAGCTGGGATTACAGGCATGCACCACCATGTCTGACTTTTATATTTTTAGTAGAGATGGGGTTTCACTATATTGGCCAGGCTGGTCTCGAACTCCTGGCCTCAAGTGATCTGCCCACCTCAGCCTCCCAAACTGCTGAGATTACAGGTGTGAGGTACCACATCTGGCCAACTTGTCTGTTAGATCAAGTATTTGGTGAATAATATTTAACTTTTTCTTCACTGTGGAAAAATATTAATTAGGAAATAAATACATCATAAGCTATGGTTTAAATTCTAACGTCAATTCTAATATAGGCAGTACAGTAAACAAAATAATGTCAATGTCACATCTTATTTTGTAGTTAAAGTTGGATAGAAAAATGCCTAAAAGAATATGCTTCTGATTCTTAATTCAACAAATTATCAACAACTACAAGGGGAGTGTAGCGGGTTAAAATAAACCCTGGCAATTTGAGGTCTTCTATAGATTATCTCTTCCAGCTAATATTGTTAGGTATTGAAATATCAAGGTGACACAGAAACAATTTAGATAAAGTTGCTGGTACAGGATCTATGTACTCATCCGTCTCCCAGGTAAACAATTCAATGGAAAAGATTAATGGTACTCAGAATATTAGTCTTACTTATCTCTTTAGTTTTAAGACTAGTAAAGCTGGCAATTTTACAGGACCGTGGCATCAAGCCAATGAGCATGCAAATTTAAATTTCTCATTTAATTCTACTTTGTATCATAAAAACCCAAGGCGGTTTTGTTTTAGGACACTTTATCTATTAAGAGTGTTCCTATTTCAAAAGATACAGGTTTTTTCTTGATTTGTTAGAGAAACACTGAGAAACAGAATCAGGTGCTTTATTTAGATATGTAGAAACATAAAATCTGCAAGCTGATAATAGACAGAGTCAATCGAATGCAAAAGTCAAAATTTAAATGCCAGGTTCTTTATTAAAAAAAAAAAAATATATATATATATATATATAGTCAATTCGCATAAGACAGAAATTTTTTGTTACTTCATTGTGCTGTGTTTTGCTGTATCAAATGCATCCTTATATAGACTACTAATTCTTGTTTTAGAAAAGTTGTCATTTTTCGCTGAACCAATGCCCTCAGTTACACATTGCAACAAACTGCCTACACCTTAATTTGTGGTCTGGTCTTTCTCAAGTTGTCATTCTCTCATATTGTTTTTCTAACATGCTAAGTCTTCTCAATCTAATTAACTATCTATAATTTAAGGGCCCATGCAGAAAGCACAATGGCAGTGCTAACCAATGTCTGTCACTTGTCTGCTCCTTAACCTCAGGATTCCATGAGTAATAAGCCTTCACCAGAGAATTACATTTCCAGTGACTCTTTTAAAATAAAAACTATATAATTTGATTGACAGTGGAAAATGCCTATTTAGTAATAGTTCTAAAGCTGAAAAACTACAGAGGACTTCATTTTGAGTATCTAACTTTGTAAAAAAAGCAGAACTTATTTAGCAATAAATTCAATGCGTATCTGTTTGTTTCTTGAAATTAATCTTTTTTACTTAGTTTATACTTTTTTGAGAGTTTTGGATTTTAAAGCCTTTACCTACATTAAATAAGAACTTCTTTTTAGAAGTGGTACTCACAAAAACACTATGAAAGAGTGAAGCCGTGTTTCAATTCCTTGGCTTAATGTTTTTGCCACTTCTGCGTAAGGAACTCCATCTTAAATATTCTGCAGTAAGCTGCGCATATCTCTATCCCTGTCCTTATCACTCTTAATGTTTACTTTTGATTTATGTAACTATTTCATCCATCTATCACAGTGGCTGGAAAACAGCAGTCACCTAATAAATAATGATAGAATTAAGAAATGAATATCTATGTGGAAAGTTTAACAAACAGTGGGCATTTTGTTCTGGTTGGAAGGTAGGAGTAAAAAATAACATGTGGGCCGGGCGCGGTGGCTCATGCCTGTAATCCCAGCACTTTGGGAGGCTGAGGTGGGCGGATCACAAGGTCAAGAGATCAAGACCATCCTGGCCAACATGGTGAAACCCCGTCTCTACTAAAAATACAAAAAATTAGCTGGGCGTGGTGGCATGTGCCTGTAGTCCCAGCTGCTCGGGAGGCTGAGGCAGGAGAATCGTTTGAAACCAGAAGGTGGAGGTTGCAGTGAGCCGAGATCGTGCCACTGCACTCCAGCCTGGGCAACAAGAGTGAAACTCCATCTCAAAAACAAGCAAACAAACAAACAAAAACATGTGATTTAATAATTGATTTCAAATATGAAAAATAAACTGCAAACTTATAGAATTTGAGACAGCAGCCAGTTAATAAGTTCAGCCTAAGCAAAACAGTAAATTATTATTATTATTACTTTTACCTTTCTACCATTTAGTACTTCTATAAAAGTTACTTTATAGTGGCTAAATTGGACTGGTTCTTGACTTTTCTGCTTTCCCTTATAATTTCCTAGTGAGGCCTGTCCACCTAAAGTAATATCCAGGATTCTGGAATTATTTTATGTGCTTTCTCTTGTACTTAAAATTTTAGTCACAGTAGTCCACTAAGCTTAGATTTCAATTTCAGTTCTAACCTTTATTGGTCGAATGGCTTTGCTCCAATTATCTCTCCTAAGCTTCATCTACCCAATGGTGATAACAGTGTTACTTATTTTATAGGATTATTCCTCAGAGTAATCCTGTAAACTTAAGCAAATGAAGTATTCATATCTTAACATCTGAGCTTTAAAAGTGTTCAAATAATTATGCTTACCAATATGTTATATACACATAGCTATACTTATATAAATTTAGCATATATATTAAATATGATTAACCTGAGTCCTCTTAATTTGGGGAGTTTCTACATATTTTTCACAAGCAGGACAGGGCTGTTATAAATTTCTCATTCCAAGTGTTGTGACAAAGTTGTTACCAATCCAGAGGTATTTACAATTTAAAACCAATAAAAACTGCACTCCAAAATGTGATTTAAAGAAATTAAATTAAGACACATGGAGATTTGGGGAAGACTTATTGAGGAAGCAAGCCTGCCTTTCAAATTCCCCTGAAATAACACACATACATATAGATGCGTATTAAAGACCTACTAATAAGGACTTTTAACCCATTATACATAGAATGAACCATGGCTTTAAACTTAGCAACTAAAATGTTAGAGAAATATATGATTTAAAGGCAAAAATGTGGAACAACCGAGCAAACTAATACATAATATATATACTGCATAATGGAGCAGTATTCTTTATCATTTTAGATTGGGGCCTCATAGCTTCTTCTTGTTCCCCTCACCCCAGAATAAGGGAAAGGGTGTGTGTGTGTGTGTGTGTGTGTGTGTGTGTGTAACAGAGAGAGAGTGCCTGTGTGTACACTGTGAAGAGGGTTGGAAATGTTCTATTGAGGATGTGAGGCTGAGATCTGTAAACATAGGCATGACATTACTGTAAAAAACTCTGTAAGGACAAGGTTGCAGATGGTGAGTAATAAGAAAGAGAGAGAACTAGGAGGTGCTAACAGTGTTTTGAGAAGCTATTTTTAGTAATAGGTCCACATATTCCACAGGACAATTTTTTAATTTTTTTTCCTTATTTATAAAATTCTCAAACATATATGTACATTTATTTTTCCTTTAAATTTTTCTTTATTTTATTTTTTTCTACAATGAAAATTAACTACTACACAATTTTTGACCAATTCTGTTTTAAAATTTGTTTTTACATATGCAGTGGTCAGTGTTTGGCTTAACATAGTGCAAACGAAAAATACAGGATGCTTTCATGGGCCTGATGATGATCCGAAAGACTAAAGTGTTTCTAAAATCTCTAAGTCTATTCTGATCCAGCAATTCTACATCTAGTTTAAGAGTTCATCACAAGAAATGTTTACGAAATGGGTGGATGTTTAAGAAATGGGTGAATATTTTGTCCAGAGTTATTTGATGCAACTCTACAACAGAAAAAACATACATCCAATCAATACTAAAGTCAATCTAAAAGGATTTATGAAATAAATCATGGCACATCCATTGCTTATAGTTCTATAGCTATTAAAATAATGTTCAGGCCGGGCACCGTGGCTCACGCCTATAATCCTAGCACTTTGGGAGGCCGAGGTGGGTGGATCACCTGAGGTTGGGAGTTCGAGACCAGCCTGACCAACATGGAGAAACCCCCTCTCTACTAATAATACAAAATTAGCTAGACTTAGTGGTGCATGCTTGTAGTCCCAGCTACTCAGGAGGCTGAGGCAGGAGAATCACTTGAACCTGGGAGGCAGAGGTTGCGGTGTGCCGAGATCGTGCCACTGCACTCCAGCCTGGGCAACAAGAGTAAACTCCGTATCAAAATAATAATAATAATAATAATAATAATAATAATGTTCAGAAAGTATAAACTCAACATTACAAGGAGTTCTTACAAGCTGTTTGTAAGAAACAATGCTGACAACTAAGTCCATTGGAGAGCACCTGCCCAGTGTAAAGAAGGCACATGCAATTTGGCCTCCAACACATCCATGTAAGGCTGAAAACCGAGTACCGCCAGATAGATGATCGATCTACTTTACAAGAAAAGCTGCAAAATGCATGGGACAGGTTCTTGCAGAAAGATAAATCACAATCTGGGTTTTAGTCACTGTACTCTCTTTAGGGAAAGACCAATGGTACACCAAAGGTAAAATGAAGCTGATACAGACAGTATATTGTTTAAAGGACCATGTAAGTTAAAAATCTCAATAATATTGCTTAGGGCTATTAAATACACTATTATATTTTAAACTTAACATGTCCTTAACAGATCAACAAATTGCATGTATGATATTCTATTTTGTTTAATAGCACTTATTGCATCACATCTCATGGTACACCATAATAAATATTGTAATTCGGCCATGTATTTCTGATTTCTATGGTAATGAGAAATGTAAAATTTCCTCAGAGTTCTAGCACACTTCTATACTGATAGCCAGTGAAGTAACTAATAATTATTTCAGTTTTGCAATCATGTATAAATCCTGTCCTTCAGGGTATTAGTCTGTTCTTGCACTGCTATAAAGAAATACCTGACACTGGGTAATGTATAAAGAAAAGAGGTTTCATTGACTCACAGTTCCACAGGCTCTACAGGAAGCATGGCTTGGAAGGCCTCAGGAAACTTACAATCATGGCAGAAGGTGAAGGGGAAGCAGGCATGTCTTACATGGCAGGAGCAAGAGAAAGAGAGAGGAGTGGGAGGTGCTACACATTTTTAAACAACCAGATCTCATGATAACTCACTATCATGAGAACAACACCAAAGGGAAAATTCACTTCCATGATCCAATCACCTCTGACCAGGCCCAACCTCCAGCACTGTGCAGAGGTAATTCTAATAGATGAAAGGAAGTTGGACTAGAGGGCTTCCTGTCCTTGGTGGACAAGGACTTAATTAGCTTAAAGAGTTATGAAAAAAAGGAGAAATTAATTTTGTATTGCACTGAGTTCTGACAATGTTTTACTTGTTCCACAATGTCTTTTCCCAATCCTAGTTAATTTAGCAAAAATACATTGAGTTTATATACTCTATACTCATTATGCAAAAAATCTGGAATCTCAGTGTAATTCTGATAACAGCTACCACACTTCTAGCATTTGATGAAAACACTGATTTAGATCTAAGATAGATTTTTAATGAGAATATATGTGATAGTCTCATTAAAATCAGTTTTTTTTTATTCCAAGACACCATTCTCCTTCAAAGACTTAAAGATTTCTTGACCTATTTAGTTTGTCTCTTCTCTGCTAGCAAGAAGAATTGAGACTACTAACCATTTTTTTAAGTAAGAACTGCTAAGGTGGATGGGAACTTTTCTCAAAAAGGTAAACTTCCGGTTATTACTGCAATATAATATTTAATACTTACAAATTTCCTTTTGAAATGTTGATAGAAAGAGTAGGTAATGTGGAAAACACAGCTTTTTTTGCTTAAATACTTTTTTGGGAAAGACTCTCTGCCCAGCTTTTAACACAATGATTAGCTGCCTCAGGGTCTGCTTCAGCTTCTTAGCCAATATATTCTTTTCTCAGGGAAAAGATTTTGTCAGGTCTGTTTCTAATTTGATGGCTGCCCTGCTCAATCAAGCTTTGACGCTTTTCTTTTCTTTGGGATTATAACCCAAATAATCCTTTTTGCCTTCCTAAATCTGTCTCAGAACCCAACCACCATATCGATGCTGGGAATGGTCCAGGAGAGGAAGTAGTTAGATGAGATCACTTGCTGACTACTAGAGCATTAGGGTCTCATCTTGCGTCTTCAGGAGGGCAGACCCACCCTCTAGCATAAGGTGAAGATCCAAATGGAAAAAAAAAAATTGACTTGTCTTCCTGGAAAAATTTGTCAATGTAGGAGGTTGCATTAACTGGTGTGATGACTGAGGCATCTATAATGTATGCATAAAATAATAAATAAGAAAATAATGGAATCTGATGTTTATATCTCAGTTGCATCAATACCCCACAGAGGGATAATAAAAACCAGAGTGCAATTAATAAACAACTTATATTTCATACTTGCATATTTATTTTGTTCTTGCTAGAACACTGGACATGCTACCCAATCTGACTTAACTCTTTTTTTCCCTTTTTGATATTTGCACATTATATCTACATTCTGCCTTTTACTGAGAAACAAGAAAGAACTAAAGGAAAAGAAACTATGGGTTACTTTGTTTTTCTTTTCCTTCCTGTGTAGCCATTTCCAGCATTAGAGGTTGACAACTATGCAGAAGTAATACAGGGAGGTAATACAGGAAAGAAAACATTTAATAGTGTTCCCTGTGCTTTCATGTTTCTTACATCATCTGAATTAGTTTCCTAGGGCTGATGTAATAAAGTACCACAAACTATGTGGCTTAAGCAGCAGCAACACATTGTCTCATAGTTCTGGAGGTCAGGATTTTAACCTTACCTCTAAATAAGTTAACATTCTCAGGTACTGGAAGTTAATACTTCAACATATTTTTTGAACAACACAATCCATGATGTTATTGCTATTCTGTCAGCAAAGCAAATTCTGGCTTGAACACGATGATTCAGGGGCATCAACACCTGTGCTTACTGAGTAGCAGACATAACATGCTTTCCTTGTCCTCACTGCTTTCGGCCTCCTTAAGCTCCCACACATTACCAATCCACAAAATTTTGTTTTCGTGACTCATCATGAACACTACATATAAATGCACTATTGAGAATTGTGGTGGACTCAGATACTGTGCATATCTCCTATGCTTACTTGTACGTTGTACTGTCTCATCGGACTTCAGTTACAAAACACAAGTTCCAAGAGAAAATTATTAAGAATTTTGTGGCATCATGGTTTCAGAT